>NW_009199403.1:0-9358 GCF_000690835.1 Fulmarus glacialis | reverse complement strand
TTACCCTTCCAATTCTTCCCCCATCCCACCAGAAGGGTGGGGAGTGAGCGGCTGTGTGGTGCTTAGTTGCCGGCCGGGGTTAAACCATGACACAGACCAAGCGGAAAGCCGGTGCTGCAGTGCTCATAAAGCTACACACAAACCTGGCATGTGAGTCTCGCTCCCCAGGTGTGAGACTTCACATGTCTGCTTACATTGAATTTTGGAGAAGTGTTTGGGGAAGATGACTGTCAGAAAGGCCAAGCATATAAAATCAGTTTGATGTGACAATCCTATTGTATATAACTACCTGATCAGTGGATGCCAAACTAAGGTGGAAGTGTTGGGTCTTGCAGCTAGACAAAGCTTTGGCTATCTTAATTTCAAAAGTAAATGTTAAGTTTTCAATGTGTATAGGTAGGCTTGGGACACTTATACTTGTCACCTCTGGTTGGAACTGCTGTTAATGTTAATTTATAATGCTCTGTGGTGCACTTATTATGTATCGTCTTGTTGTCAGTCCCTGTCCAGCTATACCAGCAGCCTACTAGGAGTCTGAGCTTTGCAACATCTGTTGTCTGAGAAGAGAATAAGCTTAGAGCTCCTGAGCAGAGGACAGCTCTGAAGCGTCATTGTACCCAGGGTTGTGCAAAACTTGTATTTGTACACAGTGCTCTTTTGCTGCCTTATAAATTCAAGGCACTTGAGAGTGGTAGTGTTAAAATATTTCTTTTTTAAAAAAAAGTCAGGTTTGGAAAAATAAGCTGAGAATGTGAGACCTGTATTACAAAGGAATAGGACAATGCAGAAATAGGAATATTTCCAAGCTATGAATTTAGGATTACTGGGGGTGGTGGAGAGGAATGTTCTTTGATTATTCAAATGGAGCAAGGCACTGTCTTCAGATGCTAATAAACTGTTGATATGGCAGTGCCAATACAAGACAATATATGGGATAGGAATATTGATTAAGTAAAGAGGTATACTGTAAAGCAAAATTGTTTAAGTTCCCTCTTCTCGTTACTACTAATTCTAGGCAAGCTCTATAAATACAGGTTAACTCTCTTAATAGGTTAACTCTCCTTTACATTCCATCTGGCTGCTGTTTTTTTCCTATCTAGCATACCCTCTGGTTGGTACAGCATCCAAATTACAGCCTTGTATGCTGTTTTGTTTTGTTAAAAAAAGCTGTACTGCAAATAACCAAATCCATGAAGTTTATGTTCAGCAGTAAAAATGTCCTTGTTGTGAATGTCATTCTACTAATCCAAGACTGTCAGAGGAAAATATATGGGCTATTTTAGCATTTTCAGACTTTATACCTGCAATAACAAATAGTTTGCTTCACAAAAAAATGATGCATTTATATCTCCCATATTTCATTTATTACCGCTAAGTATTTCCCAATTTACATGTTAATGCAGCTTCGCCAATAAAGTTTACAAGACCACCTGGGAAAAATTCCAGTAGATAGGTAGTCACTGCAACATTGGAAACCCACAGTTCAGCTGGGTATTTTTATCATTCCTGTTTTAAATAATTGTAAAATGACTGTGTTAATGTAAAATATAGGACAGATCTGTGAGTTCAGTCCAGAATCCAGGATCACCTTAGTGAGTTCCCAGTAGAATGCTTCCACTTTTTTTCCTTTGGGCCAAATAAATATTGCAAAATGGCCCTGTTTGAGCACTGGACTATTATCATACACAGTTATCTGAAAACAATGACATTAGGAGATTTTTGAAAGGAATATACCTTCTACTTTGAGATTTTCAAGTTATTCTGGCTTATGAGTTCAAGTTTTCTTTCAAGAAAACTTCTTTTTTTTTAAAAAAAAGCTACATTTTCACCTTATAATCTGACTCTGGATGTTTGGAATTAAAGAAAGTTATCATTACTTTGTGAAAATATCATTAATTTGTGGAAAACTAGTGAAAACTCGCCAGCTGATTTTGAAAACACACTTATTCTCGGTGGAAGTAGCAAAAGCAGAATATACAGGTACTTTTTCCATTAATAGCTTATTTAATCTTTTCTTCTGCATTTCAAAGCTATAACATATCTTAGAAGTTGCAGAGAAAACAGTCCCTTTCTGCAGGACAAACCAAATAAGTCGCAGTACATGATGGTGACAGACTTCTTGCCCAAGAGGCCAATGCAAACACTCTCACACAGGCCTGAGACCAACTGACAGAAACAGCCAGTTCACTGCAATACCCCCAGTATGTTTGGGTGGCAAGCCGGTCATCCAAGCATGTCCTTCTCCTGTTCCTTCACAGAAGTCTATATAATATATTTTTAGCAAAAATTAGAAACTGCAAAGAACAGTCAGGTCACTCTGTTTCATAAACGCGACACTCTCTCCTGGGACATATTCTCAATCAATTAGGATGGCTTTGATGTGCCGCCTTGTTTTCCCTCTCACTCCTTCCCTCTTCCATGCTGCAAAAGACGGTTGTAACCTGCGATTTGGATCAGAAGTATTTATCCCTAATTTGCTTCTGCATTTCTGTCCACAGCTGTCCCCAAATGAATAGATGGATGACTTTTCTTTGGTCTGATAAACTATCCTTTCCTAACTATGTCAGAGTTGAAATATTCACTTCAAGAATATGCCTAGGAGCATTATTTCCACACATACACCTCCAGCTACCCCAGCGCGTTCTGCTCTCCTACTAGCGCTGCCATCATGCCACATTATTGTGATTCATTAAATATGTAGGCAAGTGTTACACTGACAGTGACTCAGCAGCAATAGGGAAATTATTCACTTTTTTGCATGTCTACAAGATAGGTGTGGGATAACAGCAGAGAGAAAGATGCATTCTTTGTGGGGATGGGAGCTGGAACTCCAATTTATACTAAAGTGTTTCTGTACACATTTGCATCCACTTTTTATGTTTTAATGTGACAAAACAGCTGTATGTTTAGGTTGCCACAGTGTGTGTGTGTGTGTGCGCGTGTGTGTGTGTGTGTGTGTCTGTGTGTGGTGTAAATGCTTTGCCCAGACAATGGGGTTATTCGAAGGGGTGTCCATTTCCATCACAGAAAGCACAGACACTGCCAGTGCCAAAATCAGGCCACTGAGGTCACCTTTATGACCATATAATCTTCTGTTTATGAGACTAGAAAAAGTCAGACAGTGACAGTGAGAAAAATGGCCTTCTAATCTGTTAGTCTACTACTAATTTTCCATGCAGCTTTGGGCATCTCTCGCTATCTCCTTTCATAACTTGTTTTATTAGCTCTTCGGGGAAGCACTTTCCCTTTCTACTTGTTTATACAGTGGATAAAGTGGGGCCCTGCCCTCAGTTTCAGCCTTTAAGCTCTGCCATGGAACAAAGACCTGTAATAAATGTATTTACTGGCCTCTCCATTAGGATGCCTTTTGTGAAATCCATTTGATGGAATTGTTTCGCAATTACTTCACAATAAAAACCCAGGGCTTTTAGAGAGGGAAAGCTGACATAGAAATGTGTTCATCTGTATTTATTTTTAAAATAAAGGCACTTTGACTGCCTTCATGCATTTTCGTACACTGTTCTCACTAATTAATGCTTTCAGTACAGATAGCTACAATTAAAAGTTGTTTTAGTATCTAAAATCAAAACACCAATCTAGAATTGAAATGAGAACTCCTAAAAGAAATGTGAAAAAACAGACTCAGCTGTAAAATCATCTTGTTTGGCTTTGTGGGGTTTTGTGGGGGAAGGAAAAGCAGGGGGTTTGTTTCTTTTCTTGAAGCAACAAAAAATATATGAAACTAGAGTAAGAATCAGACTCTAATGTTAGCTGCAGTGAAGGCACTGGTACATAATTCATCACTCCACTAATGCATTCTGGCAGATGACTATTTCACATGTATGGCAGGATGTGTCAGACAGTTTGATTTAGAGTCTTCTCTAACAGACTCCATTTTCAAAGAAGTGCATGAGGGTTTTGCTTCCTCCCCTATAACCGCTATTAAATCCACGTTGAGGAATCTGACTTAAATTATACTTCAAGTTCCTGACACATGAAAGCAGCCTGATTCAGAAAAAGCATGTAAGTTCATGCTTGTATCCTCCTGAAGATGGTGGAATTTGGGATGACAAAATGTCACCACCTGCCTAGTAATGAATCAGGACTTTAAGTACCTTTGTTGGAGACTTCTGTATCAGGTGATGGCCTGGGACAGATGAAAAGTTGCCTGGCAAATTCCCTATGTGGCATGGAAAACATAACATAAGACAGCAAAAGCAACTACATTTTAAGGCCCATTAGCCTCCATCTGCTAACTGACATAGCTGTCTATGTATTTGAACAATTTCCTAAATATGCAATGTTAGTTTGACCTTGTAATCTCTTACCTGAGATTAACATCTACTTCACAATGCATGTAAAAAACCTTTTATATCTTTATCATTCTGACGTTTCTGATGATGTGATGGTTTTGAAATATAATTAGGCATATAGTAATAGTAAAAATTAACAATATATATGGGAAAGGTGATGTAATTGCAGGTCACTCAAGGAACTCATGATGGCAGCTATTCTTTATGTTTTGAATTGTTTGAGAGGCTGCAGTGTCAGCAGTGATAGAAACTGGTTCATGTTGGGCCTCCAGCAATGTTCTAAATGATTGACTCCACCGAAGGTGCAGATCAAGCAAAGCCTATACACCAGATATAAATTAACTGAGTTCTTTGAACCAAAAAGATACATTCAAGAAAATTTGGCAAACCTGCTCCTTAACATTCTTGTTGAGAAATCCTAGCGTGGATCTTTCTATTTATATATTGTAGTTTACCACTTCCTATTCTCATATTGGAAGTTCAGTTAGGTAACAGTTTTTGTTAAAAGGAATAAAATTCCCTGTGAGTAAGTCTAGCTAACCGAGAAAACATTTGTATTGGCAATGAATGTGATTTACATTCGCTGTGTCCTCTGAATTGCGGTATTCAATCTAACTCTGAAGGATTTTCATTGCTTTCAAGACATTTATGACTTGAGCTGAGCATGCAACTCTTCTACTCCCCACAGATCCATCACCTGACCAAGAATTAAACTCTGGGAGCCAAAGTTGTCTAAATAAACAAATAAGTAGTCATTCTAGGTTTTCTAATATTTCCATTTTCATAGTTAATCCACATTAGGAAAATTGGAAAAGATAAAATAGACTTTGCAAAGTATGCCCATTGGCATTTTAGCTAATTGTTATTAAATTGTTAACGATTGGGTTAGTTACAAAAATGCTGTCAATGGGAAGGCCTTCATTCGCTCCTTGACTCCAGCATAGTTTTCTCTCCAGAGGTTACATAGGGGTTGTAAGATGACAAAGCTTCCAATTTAAACCCCAAAGTTGCTTCTTAAATAGAAGGGTGAGAACAGCTTCCTCTCTTTCCCCCGATGCAGAAAATATTCATAAAAACTACGTGTTTGCTTCATGTATAAAATATTTTAAGGCTGCTTTTAAAGCATACGTGTTTAAAGCCTGGGGTAGGAACAAGTGTGCTTGAAAGTTTATGACTTACTCTATGAGGGGGGTGTAAGGCAGCATGATTTAATGATCTTCTCTAATCTTGAAATCTGTCTGTATGAAAGGTGTTTTGAGGAAGCAGAAGCTAATCCTTGCATTCTGATTGGATTTCCAGACCTGAGTACAGTTTACTTTCCTTAAAGGTTCTGAAAACTTTCTTACTTTTAGTTATAGATTGTATAACTCCCAATGCTCTGTTCAGGAACTTTGGACATGCTGGCCAAAATTTTCAGAATGACTCAGGTTTGATCCTTTCGGTCTTCAAAATTCATTCCCTTTGCATCTGTCTTTAAGATCTCCCAGATCTTCTGTTTCCTGTTTTCACTTTTCATTGACAAGCATCTGGAGGTTTTTGCAAGCCAAATGCAGATTCTGTATCTTATAACATCAGAAGCTGAAATTCTCCATCTTGCTCTAGTTTCTAATTCCCAGTCCCGTTTTCCTCTTTTCACATTTTGTAACCAACTACAATACTCATCATTACCATAGCCTATCTTGCATAACATCAATTTACATTTTGTGTTAGAGCGACCTACAAAAGATGTAAATGTCCTGAAAGCAGATCAAAGCTCATTCTTCCATTGCAGAATGTTTAAAATTAATCAGGAAAAATGACTTACAAATTGTACTGTGGGGCTGAATCAAACTCAGAAAAGAAAGAAATTTTGGATTGAGGCTGGCCATCTGTTTTTAAGAAAAAAAAAGGCCAGGTGACTTAAGGACAGCATTTTCAGCCTGAATTAACTTCCCTGGGCTCTTGCAGCTTTAAGACTGTAAGCTAAGGTACCCAGACTTATTGTGTATATTCTGTAGCACTTCTCTCCCATTATTTTTTTTAATTTTCCCAAAATAGTGAATATGCTTGCTGGTACTCAGTAGTTAAAAGTGAGTATTAGCCCCAGAGATATTCAGTTTGAAAAACATAGATTGACAGCCAACCACAGGGATGATTTCATGATTATCTTTGGGTTATTTTTACACTTGAGGGGGCGGTATTTGATGAAAATGGGAAATCACTGCAACCAGTTGGGCTTCCTTAATTTCATCAAATGCAGTTAGAAGACAATGGATATGAAAGGGTAAATTTTATTGCACTAAGCCTAAAGAAATTTAAAGAAAAGTAGCAGTAAGAATTAAGAGACATAAATTGTGTAAAGTGAGGAACAGGTAAAATATAGGTTGTATTAATTTCAACCCCCTCACAATTGTTTAAAGCTGGAGGTCACTATCTAAGGAACCATTTCTTATCCTGAAACAAATATATAAGGAAACTTTGGTCAGGTGCACTGTGCTAGCTCATGAATAGTGATGCAAAAGTCTACTGTGGACCTGAGTGCCTACACATCTGAATTTTGTCTCTTACTTTCTGTCATATAAAAATGTGCTCCCTTGCACTCAGACTTGTTACATTCAATACCTTGATTTTAAGTTAGTAAAATTTTTAGAGTAAGTTTTTAATGGGTTTTTCATAACAATGACTGTTCTGGTCTCCTGCTTCCTCTGGTGGCCACAAGCAGATGTCTAGGGAAGAGTGTAAGAACAGAGGAAGCATATGTGATTTCCTCCCCTTAACAGTATTGGAAGCTCCATCCGTTTTCAGCTCTTAGACTGCTCAAGACATATGTGGCTTCTCTGCATTTTGTAATCCTTAGTGGATGAGCTTATCCAGTCTCAACTTGAATCCATGCAAACTTTTAACATTCACAGCTTTTAACATCACAACAAATACACTACCTGTTTTGTTAAAAATTACCTCCTTTTGTTTATTTTAAGCCTGTCTGCCACTAACTTCAAATGATGGTCTTTGTTTTTTGTTCTGGAAGAGACAGCAAATATCTACCTACCTTTACCATACCACTCATGACTCTGTGGTTGTCTATCATATGCCCCTCATTCATAGATTTTCCAAGCTCAAGAATCCTAGCATAACTGGCCACTCCTGTCTGGAATCCACTGTATTTTAGAGAGACATTAAAGATTCGTATCTGTTGGCCAGGAAAAATAACAGAGAGGAATAAATAAAAAATGTGAAGATAACAGTAAAATAAATTAATGTTTGTAATTCCCTGCTGTTTAAGACTTAGTTTCTGCATTGTCTCTCTCACTGATTTCATCCATGCACTACTTCTGTGCTCCCTATGTGTTTATAAGAAACACTGAAGTTTTCAGTCTTACCTGTTTTGACATATTTCCCAATCCTAGAGTAGCTTGTTGTTGCCAGGGACCTCTGGAGATCATCTGGTCCAACTGCCCTGCACAGAGAAGATTCAGCTAGAACAGGTTGCTCAGAGCTGTGTCCAGTTGGGAAGAAGACTGAACAACGATGAAGACTCAACAACCTTTCTGGGCACGCAGTTAGTGTAATGTTTACACCAGAACTGTAGAACTGACTGCCAGTATAGCAGAGGATATTAAAAATCCAAAACACACTTTGCAGTAGAGCCCTGTTGCAGCTTTTGAATATCTTAATCTGCCATTTTTTAGCTTAATTGCAGCATGCTTCTCTTTTCCAAAGCTTTTGACTAACCCTGTTGCAATTTCATATTTTCCTTACCATCTTCTAAATGTGCTCATAGACAATGAGATCACTTCACTGTTACACATTTGAAGTCCAATTTAAAAAAATTATCTTTGAAGTTCTCTTTGAATTTTGTGGTGGGGTTTAGGACTAACACATTTGGTTTTAATTTCTTCAAGGCATTTTCTTTTTGGGTTTCTTGATTCTCTTTAAAATAAATACAGTTCGAGTTTGTGCTGAACTAAGTCCAAGCTGTGACTATTTATTAGAGTACTCTTAAGGAATAAGCTATTGAGTTACCTTTTCATGCCAGATAATTGCCTCGTTAATTTTATTAGATACTGAAGGTACGGGACTTGGCCATGAACAAAACAAAAAAGAGCTTACTAATGCATTCTAGAAACGGAGAAGCAAAGTGCAATGACTAGTGCAAATAATCTTTCAGTGTTACTTTTAAATGATTCCCTCAAATTAATTCTCCTCCTCACTATATTTACATTCTGATTTTGCTAACAGGTAAGTTTGTACAATTATCCTACTTTTACTGTGCGTTAGTGGATGTGTGAAAAGTGTACTCTATATCTGCAAATAGTCACACTCCATTTGGCAGCTAAATGGGCAAAAGAAAGACGTGCTTTGTGGTCTGTGTCCGATTGACACAGCTTGAAAATTGAAACGTATTATTTATGAGCAGCTACTCGTAACAATTCCACTTACAGGGTAAGAATTATTACCACGCTCTGGCCGGAGTCCCGCAAATGCTAATTCAGATGCGTATGGACAGATTAGTTGTTCTGAGTTCATTTGAGCAGTTTACTGATGTTAGCGGAGGAAGTTGTTCAGAGCTCTGCAGCCTTGGAGTATGTTTACGTGAGCTGCAGCCATCACTGACCAAACGCTGTCTCTGTAAAGCTCTGCGGAGGGAGTTCACCTCAGCTGTGAAGCACTGCCAGGGAGACTCTAACAGATGTTTCAAACAGTTGGGCGTTTTACTGTCTTCTTTCTCTCCTGTCCCTATACCCGCTACGACCTGCGAGGAAAATACAGGTGTGGAGATTATAAAGAAGGATTACTAACGAAAGAGAGACTGTCAGGGCCCTCACGCATGCCCCCTGCAGGAGCCTGGGCTGGGGAGGCTCCGGCCAGCTCACAGCCTCTACTGTTTGGCCCCGACCTGAGCTCCAGCTCCCGCAGTGCCATAGCCATGCCCAGCCCTGGGCCTCCTGGCTCTGGATCCTGACCCCCACCCGCTGGCTGATGTCCCAGAGCATCCCCATCCCCAGGGAGGTGCCTGGTGCTCGGGGCTGGGGCTGCCCCGGCTGCCCCCCGGCCTGCCCTGCCCT
>NW_009199402.1:0-5763 GCF_000690835.1 Fulmarus glacialis | reverse complement strand
AATATACAGAAGACTATAGTGGGAATTTTGGATTATAAAATAATTAGAGATATAGATGTAAGAGGAATGTTTTATAAAATGCAACACTAAGTAAGCAAAAATAGATCAGTTTGGACTAACTAAGCATCTCTCAAAGAAAAATTTCCCCAACTGAAGAACAGAAGGCAGATGTTACCCGTGGTTTGATACCACCACTTTTTGTCTTTTTGGCAGTCAGTTGGATGCCCTTGAAGAGAGCAAGATCTCAGCTACACAGATTAACCATGACCCAGCGGTGTCATAAAATATAGTTATAGTTATAAATGCTGCCCTAGGATTCCTTAGTTAATGCACTTCCAATAAACACTGGGAAGCAGCAGATATTTTCAGCTATTTTAATGTTTTCATTTATTGTTAAAACCTTATCCAGAATTCTCTGTGCAATTCTAGATGTTTAACTACAAGGAAAAAAATGAATTTGAAATAAAAGCTTGTGCCGAGAAGGATCACTACAATAATAAAGAATTTGACTGTGGAGAAAGCGAATAATTTCTGATTAATTTAATCCACAATTTGTCCATTCTTCAAAATGTTTTAATGGACATGAAATTAAATCAGCCCCTAAGCAGTAAAAACAGCAGCTTATTTTTGTTAAGTACAAAATTGTCATCTCTAACTTCATTCCTTCCAAGTAGGCACCACACACCACCAACTCGTACTGCTCATTGCAAAAAATCTGCTACAACCGTTTTCTTAATTTCAAAGTCAGACCTTCTCATAAAAAGTGTAAATAAAATCTTGTCCTTTATTCCCCAAGTATCCCTACATCAAAAGCAAGTACAAAGACTCCAATTAAACTTTAAGAGTTCTTACCATCTATTTTACAATTCACATACCTTAAAAAAAAAAATCATATATCAAGTCTACTGCTAATTATGACCCACAGCCATAATTTTTTTCCCTTCTGTCCAACGTAAACCTTGCAATATCCATTATCATTGTAAATTATTTACAGCAGAGCTGCTGAATGCAAAAGCTAGGCTTATTGGAAATTCTGTTGGTACACAAAATAGCTTTACAATATATTACACCTTCCTACTTCTATTAGACTTATTACTTCATATTTCAAGCAGAAGTAAATATTCCCCTTGTGGGAGAATACTGTCTATTTGTGTAAGACTTAATGACATAAAGTAAATTGTGCTGTTGGTTCGAGTTAGATGTGCAATACACTTCAATAATGTGCTATTTCCTTTTGTATATGATGCAATCCTAAAGATAACATGATTAGAAAACCCATTTGTGTTTGAAATTTCCTTTGATTGTTTTAAAGGCTATTACTCACATCAACATTGTACTATTTTTCCCTCATCAATTTCCATTATCAGTTTGATTCAGAGTAATGCTCTCCCAGTAGGTTTCCCAAACAGATTTTAAGTTAATATAGTGCTCTCATTAAAAAAGCAAAGCAAACAAAAGCCTACTGATTCAATACATTCTGAAAGACAGTTAACAAGAATAATAAGAATTAAGTATTGCACTCAAAGATCCTTGTTTCACATTTTCATTAGAATACATATTCTTTCCTCAAAAAAGAAGAAAAATGCCACTACATGTAAAGACTTCTCAAATCTTTACAGTAAATTAATTTTTCCTAAGAATTTTCTGTCTTATTAGAAACTCTACAAACAGGAAGACTTATCCAATCTCATCCAGTCTTTCCTTTCCACTGCTCATTTACCAACATTTATAGCAAAGAACGTTAGCTTGGCTTTCATATATCTAATGTTCTCCTGTTATAAAACCAAAATGCAGTACTGGAAAAACATACAAATAAGGACTGTTGCTAACTAATGGCCAAGCCAGTTTTCCAAGAAACCTGTGAAGACCCACAAAGTGACTATCCCTGCGTGTATTACTGGTTTTTTGCCTAAAAGCTGGTGGAATGAGGCAGGAGAAGCAGAAACTCCAGAAAGCAAACGCTGGCAATGAACCCTTGAAGCTGGTCCCTGATCTAAGTGCAGTTGACAAACTAGGTGAACTGAGGGCGCTCTGAAGAGAAATTATTCTCCTGCCAGCACCTCCACTAGCTGCTTAACCCACAAAGGTTAACAGAGTCTATGCTGCTTTTAAAAAGTCAGTTCAGAAATAGCTCTTCATTTGTTCTTCTTTTTTTTTTCCCTTACGTACTAATTACTATTCAAGACAAGATTTTACGATAACAATACGTTAACAAGAGATGTTTACTATTTTTCATACTCCCTCTCCAGTGCTGAATTTTGCCTAGCAGATCTTCTTCAAGTTTATTCTGACCAGAATTTCTTTATTTCTCTGTTTATTCACGCATTTTTCACTCCAGGTCACAAAGCAGAAAGGAATAAGGAATTTAAACATTACAGAATGCCTTAATACACAGGCAAGCAAAATGTGTGTTGTTGGCATATCGCTGCCTATTACTCATTACTTGAAGAACTAACAGTACAAAGTCAAGAATATAACGCAGATGCTCTCCTAAGCATATCCAGGCAAAGTTGATTACCGAAGTCATAATAAAAGAAACCAACTCTGACAAACAGAATGTTTTGTTGTCAGAAATGCTGTAGACAGGGTTGATCCGTCTCTGGGCAAGGTTTACAGTCTCCTGTCTACATCAGAAAAAACACCTGTCCTGGGCCAGAACAAAGGACCATCTAATTCTGTGCCCTGCTCCTGTTAACTAGCCAGAAGATGATGCCTAGGAAAGTTACAAACGTATGGCCAGTACGTGTGATACCTCCCCAAATCCCGTACCAAATACCAGCCATTTTCAGCTAAGCAACTGTATGAAGCTATCATTCACTCATCCAACTAGAGGGAGGGAAAAAAAACCCCCACAACCCCCAAACAAAAAAACCCACAGCCAACTATTGTTTTTAAATCATGACAACTGAAAATGCACGTGCATGTGTGTAGAATCAGAATAAACTCTTAGAGTCTCTTAGAGAATTACTTTAAAACACTTAACACCAACTTGGCCACTTTGGGGCAGAGGGAGGCCAGTTTGAACTTCCCAAGAGACGTATTTCTCCGGGAACCAACTGTTCTCACATTTCCATAGTACAACATACTGGAGCCAACTTAACAGTACTAGCTTACGGTGTATACCACGTTAGAATCTTATGCAGAGTCTCCTATGCCTGTTCTACTGCTTTCTACCCGTTTGATATTAGCAGAGAATCATGATTTCCATACTTTTTGACCTTGAAAAAGTACCATTTGTAGATGGTGTTAAGGTCAATAGAAAAATAGTAATTCACTCTGAAACTACTTCATGCACTGCTTTATTGGGATATGTAGCTCACTTTTGCAGCATCAAGAGACTTCAGAAGTTTGATTATAGTTTCGGTAAGCATCTTTCAAACCTACTAAACTGACAAGATTGCTCTGGACTGCTTCATGCTTACCTGCTCCTAGTGAGAGTTTTCTGTATCTGGCTGCTACAGGGCGAGTTCCACTTTAATGCTGCAGAAGCAGTTAATCAAGTCACGTACTAATGCTTCTTCCTGGAGGACAGTTAACATGTGGAAGGGAAAAAACAAACTGATATGCTAATAATGTGAAAGTAGCACACCCCTAATTATATCGTCAAGAAGAATTTAGTCACTAGTATGACTGGAAGTCAAAGTGACGTAGTCCTTTATCACATACAGATGCGCTTCTGAATTTCAATAGAATAGTTTCCTATTAGAAGTCAGTTTAACCTAAATTCCTTTTTCCAACTTTATCCTTTGCTAACTGGAAACACACAAGAGTAAATACAGCCTCCAAGCCTAATACAATATTCTGAAAGGATTAAATAAACTCTGTCTGAGCAAACATAATATTGTTATACATTTCTCAAAAAGGCTGAAGGATTATTAAGTGCTCTGTGATTTTCTGCCTAGAGAAGCAAGCGACTTTGGGACATGTCTCAGCCTACATTAGTGGGATTTTTATACATTTGCCTCATCAATTGAACTATCAGAAAGAGTGAAGTCATTTGGAGAGACAGATTTATTTTTTTAAGGTGCTGCAACAGCAAAACCAACAAAATCTGAAGAAAATTTCATTTATAAAAGCTGAAAAGATTTTATACATATGAACAATTGGCAATATGCAGTAATCTGCAATTACTGGAGGGGTTCTAGACCCATCTGATTTTTCCTAAGATTAAATGAAAAATACAGCACAAGTTTGCTTTTTTCTTGTTGTTGTTTTAGATGGAAGGTAACGCTTCTGTCTTAGGAAAAAATGACCCCAATACATCAAAATCACAAAAATGCTACTGAATGTAGTGCTCATCCATTGATTTATAAAATACTAATAGTTTAAGAATAAAGATAATTAAAATTACCTACTCTTGAACTGTTTTCCATATCCAGATACTTCCTATGCTTGATGCAATTTGAGGTATAACCCAAAATGTGAGCTTTGGGAACAAACAGGTAAACTATTTCATGGGATGAGAGGAAACTTACTTCCTTTAAGGAACACTGAATGGACAGCCACTGGAGAAAATCCATTAACCACTTTTTAAAAGAATAAATCCACTTTGTAAGTACGACACATAAATATGAACTGTTACCTGTTAAATGTTCACCAATTCATTTATAATGGATTCTTCTATTATATTATCTATTTTTATTTTCTTGTGTCTTTAAAATTAAAAAGGGGTTAGGGGGGAGAGGGGAGAAGCAGGCAGGAATCTCATCCTTCCTTTATGCTTCAAATGGTCTGTGCAGAAGTAAAAGCAAACCCATACCCTTACAGCACAAACAAACAGGAGGGTACTCAGTCTACATTAGAGATGCTTCTGGTCATGGCACTGTCAGACCAGTTAAAAGTAAGATGATGTTAATGATAGCCCAGCATCAGTGCAAGCGGGAGGGCAACTGGGAGCTGGAAGACAGCTAACCAACACAAGCATCTCCCAGAAGCTGTGCACAAGCAACGGACACCCCTAGACTGGAGCAGTTTTGGGGCTCCAGGCCTGGCCACTGGTAACACAGCTGCTAAAATATATTGAATTTCGAGAAAGCCCTGTGGTCATAAAATGTCACGTAGCTGTACAATTTTACTGCAAGAATCCTTTTTGCAGACACCCCCCCGCTTCAGTTTGTTCTCTTACCCATCTCCACCCTATCCTGAGCTTTAAACGATGGGTAACACCTTCCCGTACTTGGTTTCTCCATCGGCTGCCTCCCGCAAGGAACTGCAGCAAGTCTGAAGTGGCAGAGGACAATACTGAAGATGCAACTAAGGCACCTGCAGTGGGTGAGCATATTCTGCTTCTGTATTTTAAAGGGAAGGGCACTAACCCAACCAATCTGGCAGGAGTTGTTCATCATTATAAGAGAAGTCACCAGTAATGATTTAGTATCTTTAATTTTACAGGAAGGGGTACTACTGAAGTCTCAAAGACAACAGTATACCTTACTCTTACAAAAAGGCATTCAAAAATTAAACTCCATTTTCACAATATTTTTTAAAGGTAACACACATTTTTGTTTCATACATCATTTCAGTTAAATTTTAGTTGAAATACAGTTAAGAAAACATCTGTTTTGGTCAAAAAAGTTCTCTTTTTTGTCCAAAGATTTTATGCAACTTCAAATCAACCCACTAAACTAAATTAAACGTAGTTCTGCTGTGGCAGAAATCTTCTCAGAACAAAAATTGGCACCAGAATGGTTTGTGGTGGAGATTATTCCTAGGTCTGTATAAACATTTCAGATTGCATCTGTAAAATTTAATCTATTATATTCC
>NW_009199401.1:0-5669 GCF_000690835.1 Fulmarus glacialis | reverse complement strand
CCAGCCCTCCGTAGAATTTCAGGGTTGTGTATTTTGCAGATAGAATTAAACTTACCCAACTTATTATTTTGGGCATGAGTGGGAAACAGGAATGCACAAATAAGAATTTGAAGTAAACGATTTATGGATAAAATGCAAATTCTTCTACTCAGAATCAAACCCAAGTATTTTCTACGTTTTCCTTTATTTTTGCAAAGAACCAGCAACAGGAACATTGGGGTGTTTTTTATGCCTCAGAAAACAAGACTTTCTGGGAAATGCATGGATCAAAGCATGACACTAGTCCTTGCAGAGAAATTAACTTGTCTATTGTAAACTGTGTATCTCTAAAATTACTTTATATCCAGTGATGATGCCCACATTTTAAAATGCATTCTTTCAGTTTCTTTTCTCTAGAACATTTTACTATGAGACTGGGGTTCTTTAATTTATTTACATCGTGGTTTTGATGTACTGCCAGTGTTGTTGTTATGCAGTCATCAGCTTTTATCATCTTGGAGGCAATAGACTCTGATGTCTCTGTTGAAATATCTAACGCTTCAAGTATTCCTAATAAATTTTTAACAAGACACTATTCTTCTATGCCTTGCCTCTCAAATCTGACACATTATTTTTTGTTATTTGGCTAGTCATCTTGACTTACCTTTGTGAATATGGAGAAAATACTCAGTTGTACATTTAAATCACACTACACAGTAAATTAGGGAAAGACACTTCAAACATGACAGAGAATTACTTCTAAATGACTGTCTTGTTTTAGATCATAGTCATAATAGTGTTTTGTTCTGAAGTACCTTCCTCCGAGTTGTAGGCATAGGGGTCTAGAATCCTAGTACTGTATAAAGTCATTACAGAAAGGGTCACTGCTCTGGAGATTTTAAATTATAAGTAAATTATAAAGTAGGTTGTTTCAAAAATATTCATGTAGAAAAAAGATGAGCACTTTATTCTATGATAAGTGATGTGTATAGAACTCCTTGTAAGTTGGTTAAATTCATTTCTGTGGCAGTTCTTATGCTCTCCAATTCAGATTCCTGGTTTTTGACTGAGGTAAATGCGACTATGCCAGTCACATTATTGGTTGGCCAGCAATAACAGATATTGCAAAAAAAATTGGGCAGCAATTGTGTAAACTTCCTCTATAGCATATGTGCTGCTGTTAGGAGAGAAGGACAGTTCTTTTACTAGATCTGTCTGGTAATTAGTGTTTTTATAATAATAAAATGTAAATCTTCCTTCTGTAGTATTAGCATGCTTCACAAACAAGGGTCATCTTATCTTCTCTGATAAGATAGTGAGAACATCCTGACTTTCAGATAGGTAATTTTGATAAAATCACCTCTAGGTAGTCAAGTAGACCTTTGAGGAGTAGTACCTTTGTAATCTGAACAGTGCCTTTTCACTGGCACAAACACATTTAACTACAAAAATACTTTCATAGTATTGGATGTATAGGATGGAGACACAGCTGTATAGTGAAGAGACCACACATTTATGTTACGTAAAGACCAGAATAGGTTTTTATAACTGATTGTGTGAGATGTATTGTATTGCTTTGGACTTGCACCCATCTGTGCCAAGTTGAAGAATGTGAAATAAGTTTTTAAAATTGTATCTGTAATTTTGCTAACCCAAACTACATGATTACTCTTCCCAACCCTGTCTTTTTGTCTTGCATCTCCTTAATTTGTCTTCCACGGTCACTAATTCTGTTTGGATTCTTAAAAAACTTCTCTAATCATATTTTATTTCTTGACCTTAACTTGAACGATTAAGTTGTACTAAACAAAATATTTTCTCAAATTTTTTTTTTTAATGTAATTGAAAAAAAAAAAAGGGGGGGGGTGGGGCAGGAGGCTAGGTTTATCATAGAATGGTTTGGGTTGGAAGGGACCTTTAAAGGTCATCTAGTCCAACTCCTCTGCAATGAGCAGGGACATCTTCAACTAGATCAGGTTGCTCAAAGCCCTGTCCAGCCTGACCTTGAATGTTTCCAGGGATGGGACATCTACCACCTCTCTGGACAACCTGTTCCAGTGTTTCACCACCCTCATCGTAAAAAAATTTCTTCCATACACGTAGTCTGAATCTACCCTCTTTTAGTTTAAAACCATTAGCCCTTGTCCTGTTGCAACAGGCCCTGCTAAAAAGTTTGCCACCATCTTTTATAAGTATTGGAAGGCCGCAATAAGGTCTCCCTGGAGCCTTCTCTTCTCCAGGCTGAATAACCCCAACTCTTTCAGCCTTTTTTCACAGGGGAGGTGTTCCAGCCCTCTGATCATTTTTGTGGCCTCCTCTGGACCCACTCCAACAGGTCCATGTAATTGCTCTTATGAATTAGAGATTCACTTAATTCTGCTTTGCACTGATATTTTCACACTGCATAATGTTTTACAGAAATGAGATGTCATATTTCACACTCTTACATATGTCTTTTATGGATTTGGTGAGACTCAGTAATCATACATAGTGCTTCATGGGGAACTGGAAGCTTGGATCCACATCACTTTTAGTTAATTTAAAATCATTAATACAAGTGAAAGGGAGATTCGAGATTTGTTTTAAAAAAGTGAAGTAACTTAAGTCTCACTTTCTATGCAGTTTATGTGCATAATTAACTTAAATGTTGTTTGGTTTTTGACACTTGTTGCCTACCTCTTCCAGTGAGTTACCAACTTCCAACTATCTGTTTGTTGGGAGAAGAATACAGCAGATAAAAAGTATATAGCAAGTTTTGGAATTTGTTAGGGATAGGTTTTTCACAGATACCTAAAATAGAGAAAGCAAAAAGCCATGAGATACATTACATTTGAACCCAGTAAGTAGAGAAGAACTGATTGAAAATGTCAAGTGGAAAGCAATGTAGGTGATCTTGATCGTGAAATAATGAAGGCCACAATTCTTAAGAAAGGAAAGTGAAAAGCAAAACAAAGAAAATGAACTTAAATATAACAGACTTCAGCAAATTCAGAGCATGCGGAGAAAATGCTTTAGACAGTTAGTCCAAGTGAAGAGTTTAGAAGTTTATTAAAGAGTCTCTGAGGACATTGCAATGGATTTTGCTATTGTAGAAGGCGAATAAGGGAAATGGTAAGAAACTGACCTGGCTAAATCATGACCTTTCCAGTAGCTTTGAAAACCTGAAGACAGCTCAGACAAAGTAGATGCTAGCTCAAAGTATTAGGCATGTCTGGTTGTTTGTGGGTTTTATTTGTTTGTTTTTAACAAACAACAACAAAAAAAACCCTCAAAAAACAACAGTGTGGACAAAATGTACAAAATGAAATAAAGCTACTGAGATTAGTAGGACTGTAGTAAGTCTATAATCAAAGGAAGATATTGGTCTGCTACTTTGCGAGGAAGGAGAGCTGTCAACAGATTAAACTGAGAAGGCATTTAATATTTTTCTTCCATTTTGCTTCAGTTTTCATTGCACAGGTTGGCTATGATCAGATGCTTAATACAGCAAGGAGCTTTGGCAAAGGTTTAGAACTCAAGACACAGTAAAGAAAAGATTGGATAAAATATAGGTGGATTTTTTTCCAGTGGCTGGGCAGTTGTGGTGGTGGGTTTTGTTTGTTTTGTGGGGTGTTGGTTGTGGGGGTGGGGGGGTGTTTTTGTGGGTTTTTCCTAGTTTATTCCAGACACCTGGCTGAAGCATCATTTACAGCATTAATTGTGGGGAGGGATTTTGTTTGAGATGTATTTTGTGAGTGGAGAACACTCTAGGGGATGAGGAAAAGGTATTAAATGTTCCTTGCCTGAAAAGAAAGGTGGAGAGAGGGGAGGAGGATACCCTGGAAATGAAAGGTTAAATAACTTAACTTCAGTTGTTGGAAATTTGCTTGAACAAATCAAACTGCTGCAAATGAGAAAGTAAAGAGAGAAATGACTATTATAATGGATTTGTGCAGAAGGAATGTGAAACTTCTTTTTTTGATAAGTTATGTAGGTAAGGGAGAAGTAGCAGATGTCAAATCTTATCTTAGAATCACAGACTTTGGAAGGGACCTCTGGAGATCAACGTGAAAAATAGTTGGATAAGCAGCACTTCCTCAGGTGAGGATCTATGGGTTCTACAGGGTTGCAAGTTGAGTCATGAATCAATGTTTTACTTTGCAAAAAAGGAAAATGCTATATGAGGATAGATCAATAAAAGTACTATGCACATGAAGTAACTTTTCTATTCTGCTTTGTCATAGTGAAGCCTCAGCTCCAGTTTGGGTACTTAAAAGCACAAGGAGGATGTGGACCATTTAATGAGTTTTCAGAAGAGTGTAACAGAAAGGGAAAAGGTCTTAAAAGAATGCTTGCAAAAGAGTTCACTTACAGAAAGATAGGGAAATACTGTACTAAGCTTGAACCTACTTTGAGATCAAAGTCAAAATGTGATTATTAAAGAGGCCATCCTGTAGTGTATTACTCCGAAGAAATTGTAATAGACCTGATTTTCTCCTGTGTGTTTTTTTTGTTGTTCGTTTTTGTTTTGGTTTTGGGGTTTTTTACATAGAACATTAGAATCATGATATTTTTGGCTGAGGTTCTGCATGCCACAATGCAAGGTTTGGTGAGTTCATCTCTGGCAATATTATGAAATAACTGCTTTGTAGCAAAGTGTGTGAGAGACTGCTTTAGACTGAAACACGTGCTTAAGTTTCTTTCATTGTGGATATTTCCATGGAGAAATAAGTCTTTTTTTTTTTTTTTTAATGTGGCAGTTGCATTATTTGATAATTCTAAAGAGTTTGACGGTACCATTTGGAATATGTTGCAAATAGCCTTGAAATATATTCTGAGTGCAGTTCACGTGCCTTACTCTGTTTCAAGTCCTAGTTTCAGATGTCTGTGGGTCCCGAATCTTTTTTTCTGAAGCAAGTACATGTTGCACACACGCTAAAGAACAGACTTCTCTTGTATGGGACACATAATTCTTGAACTATTTTTTTGAAATGTGTGGGACCATAGGTGAAACTGGATTCTTTACTTGTTATTTCTTTATCATGTAGATCAATTGATCTCTAATGTGACTTCAGATGCCTCTAATCTTGCTTACAGCAGAACTCCTAAGACTCTTAATGAGGGCTGTATAACATCCCTTACTATTCTACCACTTGCTTCCCTTTGCTCCTGTCTTAGAGCACAAGTGCCCTGTGTGAGGTACAGAGCAGATATGTATTCCTTTTTGAGTTACACAAGCACAAAAATTATCACATGCTAGATCAACAAACCTGTAATAACTTCATAAATGTTTACACAGAAAGTGTCAAACCCTTTCAGATATCATGAATTATAGCAGTTCGGACTTGGGCACAGGTAAATAAAATTCAGATGATTGACTGTTGTCCTGGTTTCGGCTGGGAAACTTTTTTCTTAATAGCTGGTATAATGCCATGTTTTGGATTTAGTATGAGAATAACGTTGATAACACACTGATGTTTTAGTTGTTGCTAAGTGGCGTTTACATAGCCAAGGACTTTTCAGCTTCCCCTGCTCTGCCAGGTGCACAAGAAGTTGGGAGGGGTCCCAGCTAAGACAGCTGTTCCAAACTGGCCAAAGGGATATTCCATACCATATGATGTCATGCTCAGTATATAAACTGGGCGGAGTTGGCCGGGGGGCAGCAATAGCTGCTTGGGGACTGGCTAGGCATCGGTCGGCGGGTGGTGAGC
>NW_009199400.1:0-16391 GCF_000690835.1 Fulmarus glacialis | reverse complement strand
GCTGAGGTCAAATAAAAAGTGTAGGAATAGAAACGAGGTCAGTGATTAAGAAGAGGGCTGGCCAGGAGTGAAACCAAGCAGTGAACCTAGAACCATTTATTGCGTATAACCTGATACATTAAGATGCCATTCCCACCAATGCCTTGCAGAAGTACAAATAGCCAAGATAAGAGTAATTGTAACCTGCTGAGGGAAAACTGAGTTTGAGATATATGAGTGTCCCTTGGTAGTTGCAATTATATCTACACAATACTTCAGCTGTGGGTAGAGCCACCTGACACTACTGTTTCTCCAGGGTATAAATTCTGTAATTGCATACATGACTAGAAGTGTGAATTAACCTACATAAGTGTGAGATAGTTGGAGAGAGATAACAGGAAAACTTGCACACATCACACATTTTTTGCTCAGAAACTGGATCCTTTTTCTTCAACAAACCAAGCCGCCATACTCATTTCATGCGGGACTGCTCTTCTGAGTCTATTGAAGAAAATTTGTCTTGTGCTTAATTGCTGGTTTTTCTATGGGTTTCTTTTCCACCAACATCTCTGCCAAGAAATACTGCCTGCATTTCTTCTTGTGAAAGCAATTTCCCCTCTATATGTTTAACATAAACTTTAGTATTATAAAGAAATTAATTACTATTCTAATCAGTTTGCTGGTGTCTATCTGATCCCTTCGGAGTCATATATACTTCTAAGATAGCCTCTTTTTCTCTACTATAAGCCAATCTTCCTTCATAACTTATGCACTCAGACCCTTAATCATTTTGCATGGCCTTTGCTGCACCTTTTCATTATCAGAAATGTCCTTCCTATAATAAGTAGAGTTGATTCAGCTGATACTCATTAGATATGCTGTCTCCTCCAAATGCCAAATGTTCCTGCAATATTCAGAGGATTTTCAGTGAATGTGGTGTGGGGAGGTGAAAGTGAGGGAGACAGCCATCTAATCTTCCAAACTTAAGTGTCATTTGGTTTGCAATGACTTTGAATATCAATTTACATAGTTGTGAATCAGCTGTCATGACTGGTTGTATGCTGTGCTCGCTCCATGTGTGATCATGTCCCTTTCTAACACTTTCCCTTCATCATAATCTTACAGAGGGGAGAAAATACTGCATTTGCTTGAGATACGGTGATGTGAGCCGATGGGGCCCCTTTAGCACTTCCAAACAGATCCCAGTTCACTGTGTTAGGAGGTGGACGGGGCACTGATACCAGCTTCTGCAGACGCTGACTTGTTCCTCTGCTCATGGGCTTGATCTATAACTAAATGACATCTCGATTTGGCCCTGAGTTTCTTTAGCAGTAAGATCAACACTAACAATATGAGGTCAAATTATGGCCCCTGTAATTCTGATGACTTTAAAAGGGCTGTGCGACAGGTAAATTAGTGGGGAATTTGGCTTAAGGAGACCAGAAGTGCACAATATTCCTAGTGTAGTCTCATTACTGCCTTATTTAACAGAAAAAGGCACTGATTGTATATACAATGTGAATCCCAAGGCCTTTTCTGCTCCTGCCAAACACTGTAGTGAGGGATTTACTGCATTATCCATTATCACGTCCAAGTCTATTCTTGGTTTGTATTGTGCTTCATTTTAGGCTATAGTCTCTGTGGATAGTTTTGATCCTCCCTTCTCTCATTACTTTATACTTCTCTATGCTGAACTGCATAAGCCAATTATCAGACCATAAACCTCATCTATCCAAAACATTTTGAATGCGTATGCTCTGTGCCTTTGTGGCTGCTGCCCTCCTCCTATTTTGTGCCATTATCAAACAAAGGCATATTTTAAATATTGTCATACACGCCCCCCCCAGCCCCTTTCAAAGTCATTCTTAATTAGATAATGATTAATTAGATGTTTGTAAAGTACTTTGAAAAAACAAAGTGCTATAGAAGTGCAAAGTATTATTATTAATATGCATCGTCAGTGTTATTAATACTGAGCTTTGCTGCGGCAACCCTGTCATTACTGTTCGTCATCCTGAATTGTCCGCTCTTTTCCAGCACAAACCATTTCCTCTTTACAAGCCAGCTTTTAATCCAATTCAGTGCATTTACCCTTTGTAATGTGCTCTCTGACTTAGTAAAGAAATCTCTCTGTAGTGTCATGTGGCACCAGGAGCAGTTGTGAAATGCAGACAGATTATATGACCATCCTTTTCCCCCGCATTAACAATCCAGCAATGTGTTCAAAGAATCCAAGCCAAATTGGCACACGCGCTTTTCTTTTTAAGAATCCATGTAGTATCACCCTTACCGGGGGGTCGCACTATACTGTAAGTACCCCTGTTGTGCAGAAAAAAGTGCAGAGAATAAGACTGCTGACCTCGTCTTTTTAGGAATGCAGAAGATTGTCTTGGTTAGTTTCAGATGGCGAATTAAAAGAGGGGAAAGAGGGAAGGCACATTTAAAAGGGACAAGGCACTTTTCTATGATAATGCCCTGTTCCACTCCAAGACATCACCTAGCTCAAAGTTTACAGAGGTGCTGAGTTTTAAAAAAACCTTCTGCTAAAAGGCGGTAAAACAGTCCAAAGCCTAAAGCTATCTAAACTGTAAGTAGCCTTTTCAGCTGAAAATTATGCCTTCAGTTAACATAACTGATGCAAATACATGCACTTGGCAGTCTCTGCTCATCTACATCTGTTAGAACAGTGTGAGACCTGCTTGCCTGTTGGTCAGAGCCTTGCTCCAACATACAGGTTCCAGGCAATTATAAGTTTACATGGCCAGACTTGAAAACACTGTGGAAAAATTCGCTTTTCTTCAGGAAGTCCCTTCACTGTGCCAGCTGAACAACATTGGCAACATATGCCAGCTACAGTCAATTACACTAGCTTATACTAATATGACATGCAGAAGTAAAGGCAGGCAAAGAGTCCATGGCTCTTACTGGCTGCCAAAAAGAAAAGCTGTATTGCCCTAGGTGCTGCAAAGCCCTTAAAGACCACACTGGGGTATAAGCATTAGAGCCAGATGGAAGGAAGAAATATTGAAATGGTTAATAAAAGAAATGGAAATTTGGAACTTGTCCCAAGAAATAGCTGACAATCTACCAGCCCAGAGCTCGGTGGTAGTCAGCAGCAGCCCTATAGCACAGGGAAGTAGAAAACAAGATCTATAGTCAATAGCCTTTATGCCTAGGAAAAGACCCTGAATGGGACTGTGCATAGTGCAGTTATAGCTTTGCCTAGCAGGTTAGCCATCTGACTCCTAGTCCACAGTCAAAGCTGAGACAAAAATCAATAGGAAAAACCCCCTATAGCTACATGATCCAAAGCCAATAAAGCTGGGTACATTTTCTGGAGTGAAAGTTGTTTTGCTTTTATACTTTGACCTTCCTAAGGCTAAATATGTAATCAGTGTTTCTATTGTTTTCTATGTTCCTTTTGTTTGTCCTAGTACATGTCAGTCTCTGCAGAACTGAGTCTTTGTTCCCTATATTTAATAGTCATATTAACACTAGATGACCTTTTAAAAGACATTTTTAGAGACACAGATATGTTTGCGAAAATGGCCCATAGATTAGAAACACCCTCCAAATGAACTTGTAGATATCAACATGTGATGACCAACAAAAAGCATCTAATACAGATGTTCCAGGAGAATGAACATCCGTAGGAGGTAACTCAGCACATAGGATACAACCCAAACCGTGTAGTCATAGTTTCAACAGTTTCACATTACAACATCTAAGGAGGGAGTCTGGGCTAGGTTGCTGATTTTCATTTGTGTTTTGTTCTCATTGCAATTTAAAAAGAAAGCCTCAGTCCTGGACCTTCCCAATAAACAGAAAATATTATTTTAAAAACGAACTGGTTGTGCAGGGTTTCAAAAAGACACACCTCTCATATTTTAGTGCAGATGAATGGTGATGATGAAGCTAACTGTGCTTTCAACCAGTAAAGGCTATCTGGTCTCTGCTCTACAAACACACCTTCCATATTTGTTTAAAAATGTGCCGCAGAAACATAATACCTTGCTGCTGCTGATTGCAGTAGATTGCATTACTTTCTTCTGGGAGCTCTACAGGAGCAAATATCACAGAAGGAGATGTGCTGGGGTCAGCCATTGTATCTGGGATAGTCACAGCAGCACAATCTGAGTCTTTGCCTAGGTCTTCCACTATAAAAAAAACTATAAAGAGAAAAAAGGGGGTTTAGTGAAAGAGTTTCAAGCTGTGGAGACCTTCAATAAAAACTGGTTTTAGCTGGACTTCTCTATGCTGCCAAAAGACAACATAAAAAAATGCGCAAGGCCAGGTGTGTGCATCAGCCTGAGTGGTGCAACCTAGGCAACTTAAGGAGGTCTTGCAACCCGCTGCTAAGACAGCTGTGAGTGAGGTGTGCCTGCAACAGCACAAAGGGTCATGCACACGCAAATCCATCATGGAGTCTTTATAAATCAGGCTCCGTGTATCTCCAGCTTTATTTCTTTCACTTTATAGGCTCTACTCTGCTCTGTACCTACACAGGTAAAATCTCCTACTACCTTCTTCTGGCCTTTTCTTATGCTTTTTTCATCATTTGCTTAATCAATCATTTCTTGAACTTTCTGCCCAGGCAGCCAATGGCATATTCCCAGAGCAGCTGTAGTTTATCTTCTGAAACAAGGCCAAATTCAGGGGTGACTCCTGTTCTAGAGGGAGTGGGAGAAGGGAGCCCGTTAGTATCACACACAGAACTAGGAGTCAAGAAGAGGGTGTTTTACGTACCCCTCAGGTAAAGTTACTCTCTATTTATGCCCTACAGTCCCTGGGGCACCAGAAAGGGACCAGAGGGCAGGCAGGGACAATTCTTCAGCAGTGTAGATAGAGCCAATCTGTGCCAACGTACCTCAAAGCAGAGGAGTCCCTGGCCCTATTTTTTGATACAACCCAGGAATCCATCATGTGAGCTGCTTCTGCTTTGTTAAAACCACAGAGCCTTCAAGCTCCCTTAGAAATTTTGGCATCTATTTACAAGAATAGAAGGAAATTCAAACCAACGGAGTCACAGAGGTGTTCAGAGACACCTCTTGTGAGTCGGTGGGGTCCATCCCTACCAGAATTTTATATCCTTTGGTAAGATCTTTCCAAG
The DNA here is from genome assembly GCF_000690835.1 of Fulmarus glacialis. Classification (NCBI taxonomy): domain Eukaryota; kingdom Metazoa; phylum Chordata; class Aves; order Procellariiformes; family Procellariidae; genus Fulmarus; species Fulmarus glacialis. The sequence continues at coordinate 11,302 of NW_009199400.1, read as the reverse complement.
TCTCACTTGCCTCTTGTACTAAGTGTAGACGGTAAGCATAACAGCACCAAGCCAGTATAGGAGCTATATGCCGTACAGGAGGCACACTGTACCTACATAGCAGCTCTCAGAAGGCGTTTCCCTGGTTGTCCCCAAGCTTGAAGAAATAGCCATGGGGCAACTTGAGCTGAATGTGAAAAACATGTTTAGGAGCATGTTAGAAGGTCCCAACAGCCTGTATTCTGAGATGCCATTCAAGATGCAAATGGTGAGATCTCATTGTGCAAGTGTGTACTTCAGCCCTACTTTTTATGATGACATTAGTCGAAGCAGAGTTATTGTTTTGAAAAACAAGCTCAGTAAATGCGCTACGGAGTTCTCGTGCATTTGTGTAGCTCTTGCAGATTTTGCTGTCTGTCCCTAAACTTGCAGAGACAGGTATGTGACAACTCAGACTGAGTGTGAAAGGTGGTATGTAGGAGAAAGCTTCAAGGTCCCTCGCAAGGTAATGGACAGCTTTTCTGTTTTCCAGTAACAGCTAAATAGTCTTATCTTTTTAGTATTATCTTGAAGAAATAATGAAGAACATATACTGTTCTTTTTTTCTGCATGTTACTTTTCTTTTAACCTTCCCTTGTGCTGTTTACCTCCCGCAAGTCCACCACAATATTTTCCATTGAGACCCAAACAAATAGAAAACATAAAAGTCACTACTGCTTGAAAGTGCCTGAAATAATACAAGGGCTGTGTTGCAAACCATTGGAGTGATGTTTTCATAGCAGGAAAATAAGTGTTGCATGTCCTAGTTAGTAGCATGAGGTCATGTGGAAATATCTGAGGATGCAAAGTCTGCAGGGGACAGGTGGCAAACCCTGAAAGGAAAAGGAGCCAAACTTGGTGCAGTTTTGTTCTTACTGCCTACAGAGAAATTCTCTCTTGTGCATTAGCCTCTGATCAATGCCTGTGCGCTATTTGGAAGAGTGCTAGCTGACAAAAATGTGATGAGAGTTAAACGCTCTAGACAATCAAATACTAGGGCTTAAGCTTGGACCCGGTTTTTCTGTCTTCAATTATTTCTAGTATAGTAAAAGCAGTAATAGTATCTATTTTAATATTAGGTATAGCAGTGGAAATTATTCTGCTCTTTTTGAATTAATACCTTTGGGATCCTTTTTTCAATAATGCCCTTGAATTTAGACCAGCATTTTGAAACTTAAAGCTGGAACTTAAAATCCACATTTATCTGCTTAAATAATCAAAGCTTATGTGCCTGGATCTGTACCATTGAGTTTGGGCAAATCTTAAGGTCAGTGTAAATTAATTGAACTCAGTATCTTTAAAAACAAGGTGATCCCTTTATTTGAATAAAGTGAGTTTAAGAAGTCATGATTAATTGTTAATTTTTTTTCTGGCTCATATTCAACAGCTACTCTTCAATTATTTCTTTCAAACATTAAAGAAAACATTCCTTCAGAAATAAAAATACAAGAAAAAAAGCATTAAGCTCTGGGATGATAGCTGGTATTTCTGAGTTAGATAATATAACTGGGTTCATTAGATATGAACTATGTAGTATAGACATGATACGGTGTCTCTTGAAAGAAAAAGGTTTCCTGCTGCTTTCTTGCACTTTTGGGCTAAGCTGAGTAAAAAAAATTTCCTTTACCACTGACTAAGAGCATGCATATGGATAGCTCTTGTGGCATAGGCAATGCATAACAACTTGATTGTCACAGTAATTTGATTGAGTGTCTAAGCTTTTAAATGCCTATAATATGTCAAATATTTTTGCTTAGATGCAATTTTAGTGTCTCTTTGAACAATACATTGCACGTTTTCCTCTAAGTTCTCTTTTGAAAGGTATGAAGGCCCTTTCTCTATGCTAAATCACAGAGATATTTGTAAAGATATGGATTTAATCACAAAAATCTCACAAAAGATTTTAGTTGTTTGGCTTAGAAGAAAGTGTAACAGACTAATTTGTCTGATGCTTTTGACCCATTCTGATTGTTACCCAAATAATAAACAAAATACACAATAATACACAAAATTTGTGTATAAAATAATAATTTTGGTAACGGTTTCAAGCAAAGCACCCATTCCCCAATATTTTTGAAAAAAGCAAAAAATAACATTATTGTGACCAATTTAATGGAAAAAAATATGAGTGAGTTTAAAAGTATTTTCATTAAAAAAATTACAGTTCCCTAAATTTTTGTTACCCAGTTTAATATCATGAATATTTCCTTTGTTGAGCTACCAATGACTGGGATTTTACATGGTAGTGAATAATCTAGTTTAGTATTTCTCATTCCATGGCAAAATCACTTTCATAAACAGGTCTTATTGTATAGATAAGAAAAACATATACTTTTACAGACAACAAGGATACAATCTGAACGCTCTGTCTGAATGGGGTAACACAATTTCAGATAATAGGATTGCCTTCATCTCACTTAACTTCATCCATCCAGAAATTAGATGTCTATTCAGAGGTAATTGTCTAACTTCTCTCTGTTACCATTGTAGCCAGAGAGGAAGCAGAAGAAACCTGCAGGCAGTTAAAATTTGTTTGGATAAAAGCACTGCTTGAAAAGTATTAGTTAAACTGAATAAGAGAGATTAATTTCTGAGGTATTCAAATAAAAGGGCATTTGGTTGTGCTGAAGGAGAATGTAGGGGCCTCAAGAGAAACTGCTGTTGATGTTTCTTGTGGACTGGTTTTCAGATTAATCTCATTTAATATTTTAACTAATGTCTGTGAAAAAATTTAGAGGTTGTTAAAAATGGGATGATGACAAAAAAGAGGTATTGTAATACAGAGGAAGATAAAAATGTCTCAGAAAGAACTGGCTGACCATCAGAACTTGTGTGTAATAGAAATGGTCTGATTATAAGTGTACAATGTAAGTTAAAGTTGTAAGTCTACTGGAACTTGTAGCAAGATTTTTTTGTGAAAACTAAAGACCCATCAGTAAAAAGAAAGGAAGGTCCTGGGAGCACAAGATGATTTTAGAATGACTGAATGACCATGAATGTGTGATGAATCCATGAAAAAGTTAAATGTATGCATTTTATGGATCAGGAGAAACATTTCCAAATATTGCAGAGAAGTATATTGACATTAGAAACTACCATAATGAAGCTCCATCTGGAATTTTATTCAGTTCTGTAGTTGATCAAAATAAAGGTTACATCCACACTCAAACAAAACTAAAACTGAAGCCCAAAGTTACTTAAAAGACAAATAAGTTCTCGTGGGACCTAGATAAATTTAATCTGGATATTAACAGAAAGATTTTAACCACCAGAGACATGAAGTTCTGAAGTAACCTTCCCATAGGAGCAATGAGAATAAAAATGCGAAATAATTTCATAATGGAATTTATTACATTTTTAATGAGATTATATGACATGGTCACCTGAACAGGAAGATTCTTCAGAACTTAAGAGATCTCTTCCACTTCTGTATATTTATGTCCCTAGATGCTTGTTGTAGGCTGAGTTATGCTTCATTAGAAGAAGTGGCAATATTTTAAATGTTGTAGACTACTTTTCCTGTGCAGGAAAGATACACTAGAGACTTCTCTCCTGGGTCTGTTTGACAAACAGACTGAGTTCAGCATGGTTAAAAATAGGTGTTTGTCAGATAGGTCATCTGTGACTTCTGTGGGAAGAGGTGCTCTAAGGAAAAAAAGTAATTGGGTAGAAACATTTTGGTTTAGAAAATAAAAAAACCCCGAGATGTGACTTACATAGTGGATTAAGTTGAATTTCTCCTCTTTTATACTCAATTTCTATTCATTTTTAGCATGCTCAGTAGAATAGGTTTTGAACTAAATTTAGAAAACCCAGAGTTTGAAAGGGAAGAGATTTTCCTCCACCTACAGTCTCCTCTTGGAAGGTGTGGCAGGAAGGTCAAGGAGAGTTAATCCAACTGCTGGAAGATTGGGAATTTATTCTGATACAAATCTTGGATTTGCTGTACCATTTTATAGATTTTATCTAAAACATAGATAAAAATTAATTATTTGTAATCAAGCATAAAAGACCACGCCCTTATTCTCAGGTAACATAATAGTTTCAGGTTTTCTGCATGTGAAAAAGAAAAGGAGGAAAATGGTATTTCTTGCAAATATTTTAATCTAAGGGAGTTTCAGCCAGCCAGAAGTTCCACAAGGCAACTGCATAAATAAACAATAGCCTTTTAAAATAAGGCTTAAGTAATTCAGTTGAGCCATGGGAAATCCAGTCCAAGTTTTGTGCTAATGAGGAAGTGTCATAAATATTCACATTTTCTTACCATTAGCCTTAAAATTTACTACCTACAGGTATGGAGATAGATGAAGAATCTTACACTTAAACCTTCACTGCAGAGTAATGAAGAAGAAAAGAAAAAAATTAGCTTACCCAGACACATTTTTAGTGAGCAGCCACTAGCAACAATCGTGCAGGAACATCATTGATCTTGGGTGGACAGACTGAGAAAATCAGAAATCGAGCGATATAAGAAGTAGAGCGGTGGAAATATACAGTGAATGGCTATGCTGGCAGGATATGCTGTTACTGTGATATGAACTCTGAGGGCGTCTATTTATTATTTGTATATGATATCATGAGGACAGAGTTCACAGAAATTAAATTTACTAAGACCGGAAAAGTATTCTATTTCTGCATCTGCACTGCTGAGGCCAGCAACTCAAATAATAATTTTGTTTTGACCCTGTACAGTCTGCAAATGGTTTATGAATGGGAATTATACAGACTCCCTGTTTTGCATGAACATTCACTCCCTTTGTTTGTACACACAAAAAATGGTGATGGACTATCATTATCCAAATTGATAGCAGCTGTGCTTACTAAAAAAAAATGTTTTCCTCAAATCTGTTGACATGTCAGTAGTAATAAAAAAAATAAAATATGTCATATGGTACACTGAAACTCCTGAATTACTTGTCACAGCCCATTTAAATGTGTACTGCATTCAATCCAAGAAATCTTCTGTAAAGTTAATATATTTGCTAGGCCCTTTAGTACAGGTTCTACTATCATCAGGGGAGATATTTTGAAGATATTCTTAAAAATCTAAATATTTAACTTCTTTTCACATTTGCATAATTTAATTGGAAGTTTTCTTTTAGCTTTTTTTTTTTTTTTTTTTTTTTACATTTCAAGTTGTCCACCATTTTGTTGCTTGAAACTAATTTACTGTCATAATAACTGACCAGGGATCAACCCATGAACTCCCTCTGTGGGACCAGGTAACAGGAAATTTATTTATACTGTTATTTTGCAAGAGGAAACAAACAAGCTCTTCTTGCAGTCAAAACTGACTGGAACCTATGTGAATAAAGCATTGGGTCAGGTCCTAGCTAATAAGCCTTGCTGAGTAGCTGGGTGTATCAAGGGCTGCTAGCTTGTGTATGGTGCCAGGCTAATCACAGTCATAGCTTCAATAGCTGCTATCAGCTCATTCTCAGAGGCCACCTGCAAAATATCACACCCTAAAAAAAGCACCCAGCACTGCTTGTAGGTATCTGCAATGAGGAGTTTGTTTACTCCTTGTTAACATGAATTTCTGAGCTTATAATGTTGAAGCTTGCAGTCACAGTCTATTAAATTTGATACCTGTCTTACTTTCTCCATGGGCACAGCCTTAGGTTTCTGGTGAGATGCAGTCATGGCCAGAGGCAAAAAGGAAATGGGGGAGAGGGTTTTTTGGGGTCATGCTGCAATCTTACAGAAAGTGTAATACTCCTCTGAAGTTCAAAAAAATGTACATTTTCTGAAGAAATCAGTGGCTACTACATAGGGAAAGCCCTGCCTTGTTTGGGTGTCATTTGATGGTATGTCCAATTTGATCGCATGGCGCCTACAGACAGCAAGTGCAATTGAGACCTTTTTCCTAATGATGGTACAGACATAGGCAACAGATGCATGTCCCTGCTCAGGGTAGTTTGCAGTTGAACGGACAAGGAGACCTCAGGGAGATGAAATAACTTACTGTTGTCGAGGTCCTGCGCCAGATTTAATGCAAGTCTTCTAAACCTCAGTGCAGTGACTTGTCTAGTACATCACCTTACCTTCTGTTCTCAACGAAAAGCAAAAGAAAACGTACAAAATCAAGTGATGTAGGTAAGATAGACTCTAAAACGAGGAGATCAGAGACAGGCAAGGGCCACTGGAAACCTAAGTTCGAAACAGGGAGCACTGTGGAAATACAGAAGGTCACAAGCAGCAACAGAAAGAAAAGGGGAAGGGAATTTGTAAGATAGCAAATAGCGTGTGTGTTTCCTATTCTGAGAACAAAATACCTGTCTTCTGGCTGTGCCCTCTGAGAGGTTTAAAACCTCAAGTAACAGAAGGCACCATAAAGCCAGTTTTACTGGCCGCATTGTGACAGACTGGCCGAGTCCTCCCTTCACAGGCCTGGAAACTGTGACTCCCTGCTCCCGGAGAAAAATCAGATGAGGTCACTCGTTACCTGATTTCTATGGCAACTGAAGGCACTTCAGCCTCTCATCTCCTCCTCCTGCTTCTCCCCTTTTTCCGTGGAACTGAAACTTCCGCCTGTGGATTTATGCTCCAGTTGAGGCTGACGTCACTTCCCATGATGCATGGAAAAATAAGAAGTGGCTCCCTTTAGAAAGAGTGATATGAAAAATTCAGGAGAATGACATTTTCTTTCACTAAGTAATTGAAAAAAGAAAGGAGGTGGTTTTGAAGGAAGGGGGTTGAAGACAGAGGCTACCTATTTTTGTCAAGACAATGCAGAGTGCAAAGATATATTGGGAAAGTATAATTGTCAGTCACTTTCCCATGAAGGATATTTTATGCAGTAATAAATGAGACAAACAGGCACTGAATAGGGCTTTATGGGAAGCAGTTTTGGCTCAGTTGTACCTCTGCCTCTCAGGGTTTCTCCCATTAGTCACTCAGCTGATGAATTTGCTCAGCAGTGGTGGCAGTTTCTAGAAAAGAAGAAACAGCTCACAGAAGATTCAGCAGTTTAGTTTAAATACATTTCCTCTCCCACGCCTGCTCCACGCTGAGCTCCCGTCTCTCTCTCTGCAGCTGTTGCCTGTTTCACGAATACCCTCTCCTTCATGTTAATCACCCCCATCCATCCTTGGAGGCAGCTGGAGCCAACCAGCACCACCTTTTCACGGCTATGTCATGGGAAGATATCAGGCTTTTAGAGCCCGCAGAATTTAATCTGAACCCAGAAGAAACCAAGATGTTTGTTCAGGATTCAGAAGTATTCAGTAATTTCTTGGGATTCAGAAGTTTTGAGTTCAAGTCTGGTGTCTCTCTTGAGGTTGTGGTTGCCCTCTGGTGTGGCTGGCATGGTTACCTGGGAGATGTAGCCTCCTCTACCTGAGCTGGTTCTGCACGAGCTAACCATAGACTGCTAATGCTAAGGAAAATGGTGCCGAAAAACTCAGGCTGTCTTTGCCCAGAGCCTGCTTGCATCTGAAATCTGTGTAGCTGCATCGCATGGTGTTTTTCTCAAATAAGCCAACCTGATCATGAATACTTTTTGACTTGAGCTGGCAGCAGTTTGAGCAGCTCTGCACTGCTTTCTGTAATTTGTTATAGGCACTGTTTCCCCCTATTTAAAGTAGAGATAATGTTACTTGCAAAACATGCTGAGATTTGTGCTGGGATGTAAATTCGAGGTAATATTGCAATTCCTCTAATGGCTTCCTTTCAAACTCTGAAGCAGGGCCATGTGAATTGTTTCTTCAGCTGAATTGTGGAATTTAAGGCTATTTTTGTGACTGACAAACACTAATCTCTCGCACTACAATATATGATTTTTCCTTTTACCCTTTACATGGCATTTGATGAAGTAAGCTATTAAATAATAATTGTTGTAGTGAAGGGTGGTGTATTTGCCCACTTTTAGAGATTTCTGAAATGTTAATACATGGAGCTATTGCTGCAGCTGTCTCAGATGCGCCTGCCCTGTGTATGGCGTGTACTGGTTGCTCTAATTAAACGCATTTTCATTTAGTCAGTGGGAAAAAAAAAAAAAATCAAAATTGCTTTTTGCACCAGGTTGGTTATTTAATTGGGATGGGGAAAATAAGGAAGCAGAGGAAGAACAAGTGAGTTATCCCCAGCAGGAGACTGCGAATAAGTACTTTTTGCTTGGAAAATCATTGATATCAGTCATTGTCTTGAAATTAGCCTTTAATGCTACTCACTGGATTTTTGTCACAAGCTGGTAGTGGGATCTGCAGATGCTGTTGGAGTTACACAGCTGAGGTATGATGAAGTGATTTCTTCAAGGAAAGTGGCTTCCACTGGGACTTGGATAGCTAATGGGATTGAAGGGTTTTCCCTAGAGGTCATCAGTTGTGACATTGTGATGAACACATTAAAATGAGAGAACAGTTCAGTGGCTTATGTAAAATGAGATGGTGGCACAAATCCAACTATTCAGTACACAGGTATCTCCATCTACATGCTAATACTGGAGATTTAGGTTTTTTGTGCCATGAAAATGATTCACGATGCATCAAGGACTGCAAGATTCCAGCTTTCTAATTCTGGCTGCAGAGAAGACCTTATTTTTATAGGATCTGCTCTATTAGTATAAAAAATATTTATATGTTAATAAAGAAGAGACAGGAGACTATGCATCTCTCCCAGAAAACAATTCCCACATTGGGACACAGAGTCTCCTTCCCTCACTTTGGTCCAGGGAACCCCAAATTCTCCCATACCAGGTGAAACAGTTTCAAGAGATGGGGCTGAGAGAATATTCTGTATCCTGGCCTTTATGGTATGCAACATGACTACAGAAGCTCCTGAGAACCAGAATCCCAAGCACCATCACAACCACTTTCAATCCCAGGTGCAATCTTACCTAAGAGGCCAAACTCTGATGTCTTTTAAGAGAGAAAATCGGGAGGATTCTACGGGTTGGAATGAGAAGAGATATTATTACAGCTCTGTCTAGAATTCTGTAGGAAGGATGTAATTAGTAATATATGCTTTACAATGTACCTAAAGATAAGGCTCTTCATTAAAATTCTAGGGTTTTCCATAAGGGCTTGGCTGAGTCTGGAAATGTTAGATCGCCACGCTTGTCAAATGCCTCCTTCACTGCACAGAGAGGTGCTTGGGGAACCTTTCTCTGCCGCACCTGCTGTGCAGATACATGGACCTCACTAATTTGCTGAGTTAAAATAACAATGTCATTGTAGGCATGATTATTTAAGGATATAACCAAGTGAAGTTTTGTGTATTGTGTATTAGCAGGAACCTTCAATCTTAAGTACAGGTTCAGGAACCATTGTTCAGAATTTAACTTTATTATGTTCAGTACTTATCATGCCTCCTTTTCCTGCTCCACAGGTGCCACCTGTTTTTTTTCTCATGGTTTTAACTGATTAGTAAAATCAAGTTAAACTCAAAGTGGTTGTTCTCTACCTGTATTTACCTGGAAGGCTGGTGTCTCTGGTTCAAAACCGACAAAACTCAGTGTACTTTAAAACCTGCTTATTTTTTCCAACTACTGCAGTTAGTTGATATATTTAAAACACCAACAAAAAAACCCTCTCCTTGCAAGCCATACCTAACTTTTTTTTTTTCATTTTTTTTCTAAACTCTTCATGTGTACCACTTTAAAAAGAAGAATGAAAATGCATTTTACTGCCCTCAGATTAAGGTCAAAAGCAGCCTCACACTTACTCCATTGACAGAGTCATCTTTCTGACTTTGACCCTATAGAAGCAAACCATTTCTGAAATGTATTTTGTTTACAGGGCTTTTGGAGAAGAGATGAGACTTACTGTGTAACTGCAATTTCATTGAAACATTCAACTGTCATGTTATGCAGCAAACAAATTATGAAGCATATTACAGGCATGGCCTTGAGATATTTTTTTAAGTCCAAATACAGCTTAAATTTTTTTCTTGTTTTCTAAGTGAATGTCTTGAAGCTGATTGACAGCAGAGCAAAAGGGTTTAGCAAGTTGTAGGAACACTTAATTTCATACGATCTCAACAGAGACTCAGTCCCTTTATTATTAATGCTGTCTCTCCTTTCAAATAATTGATTAAAACCTCATCCATTCCACTTATCCTACCAGCTATAATATCACTATCTCACACCTGTTCTGGATGTGTATATACATATATAAACTATGGATTAATAACTTTTCAGGATATGGTTCTAATTTTGAGGGGGATATATTACTCCTTCAAAGCATAGCTAGTATTCTGCAGTGAAGTGATAGTTTATTTTGGTTCAGTGTTTAAAACAAACCAAAACAATACATTTAAATGTTTGCATTGACCTGAAAGTGAAAATAAATTTTCAATGAACTGATTCTGTGGGAAGAGGAACAGTGGAAAGGGGAGAATCACTCCATTCTTTGATTCATTGAATAAATGCTTCACAGTAAATAGAACTGAAGAGATTGAGAAAATCCCAATCTCAACTTTGACTTGCATTTAATCATGAAGGTGGTAAATGGGAAAGCTCATTGAATCAGGCTGGGAAGCAATTTAAATGGGTGCCTTCGTAAGTATAGTAGAGCATATAAAGACTTCTTTATCCAGTCCTTACTGGCCTTGAAAAGGCATCTAAAGCCTATGGCTAGTCTGGCCTGAAAAAGCAAAACATTTAGGGAACATTAAAATGAATCATATTGACATTCAGAAATCAATGTCTGTTTTTAGCTGAATTGGAACCATTTGCTAAATTAACGTTTAGTTTCAGCACAGTCCAAAGCTGTATATTTTGTGATTAATCCATTGAAACTCCTGCCCCGACATTCTTTCAAGTTTAAGGGAGAAACATTTTCCCTTAACTCTATCTCGCCCTATCGATTGCTTGCATCATTCACATACTTTTACTCACCAACGATCCAAATCAAGGATTTTGGGCTCTGTAATTCTAGGCAATGTGCACGTGAAAGATGACACCTTCCCCAAAAGAGCTTATGATTTTATCTGGGAGCTGAGGAACAAGATGGATAGAACAGACAGATAAGGGAGAAGAAGGCAACAAAATGTGATTAATATTAGTGTAATAAGCAGTGATTAAAGCACAGGAGGTTTTTTCACTTCAGAATGTATCCCAGCAGAGGTGACTTTTAAAGACTTGAGCACAATTACTCCACAGATGTCCCACAGCTCTGCTCAAAGACAGGGCTATGACTCTAAAATGTCCACATTCCCTGGCTATGACTAAGCCAGCTTTGTCGTCTCTCCAGCTGCAGGGACGGAGAGCGGAGAGAGTCCTTCGCAGCGCGGTGAGTCCTGCCGGCGGGGTGCGCGGTGCGGCGGTGGGTGCCAGCAGGCAGGG
>NW_009199399.1:0-1135 GCF_000690835.1 Fulmarus glacialis | reverse complement strand
TGACGAGGCTCGTCTTTTAAATCTAATTTATGGTCCTTTGTATGAGCCCGGCCGAGCCGCATGTGTGCGGGGACGGGCCCTGCGGTGAGCTCCCCGTGCGGGAGCCTGGCAGCGAGGGCCTCCGGGCAGCGAAGCCGTTAAACACACCTGGGCAAAGCACTGCAGCGCGTGCTGGGGCACAAACACAAGCCCGCCTCATCCCCCGCATCACACCCGCACCCGTGTGCCCGTTCGGAACCGACCTAGCCACCGTTACACATTGCTCCCGCTTTCGGTGCGAGCAGGGTGTCCTCAGCTGTTCCTCCGGACTCGCCCCGGTGCACGGCCTAATGAAGCACGTGTAAAAGCTTTGCAGATAAGATCTAAACTCATGCAGAGAGAAAGAGAAAAAAAAAATCATTCTGAAAAGTGACCTCAGAATGCTTAAAAATAAATTTAAGTGTCAACTGATTCAAATCCGATATATTTTTTTTAGATTCAGTATTAGAGAAGAGTTAATTTAGATTTTTCCTTACAGCCAGTGTGTGTATATGCACATCTGTCTGTCGCGGGAGATGCTTTAACACGGCGCATGATCAGGAAGCTGCTTGCAAGTTGTGCTGCTGGTGTTTATAGTAATTTATCATTTGAAAGCAAAGAGAATATTTTTTTCTAATCTACATTTTACCCAGTGAGGACTGCATAGAGAATACAAAGAACAGTCTTCTTAAATAGAGATTAAAAAGGAGATGCTGTGTTTGTTTGCTGTATTTTAGTAAGTGTTAATATGACGTTATTCTGTTGAAGTTGCTGGTGTGGAAGGAGCAGCAGCGGGGTGGTTTTGCTGTAAGCCGAGGGCTCAGCCCCGAGGGGACGGCGCTCCCCGTCCTGCCCGGAGCCGCTGTGCAAAGCCAGGATTCACTGAGTTTCTCGTCTGCAAAAGGAGGGTGATGGGAGATTTCAGAGTTGCTGCATGCCCCAGCCAAACTTCTTCCTGCCCTCGGAGGAGCGGAGCCGAGAGGTTCGCCGGGACCCCGCTCTGATGCCGGGCTGCAGCGGCAGGGTGGTGCAGCCGGCAGCCCGGGCAGATCCCGGCTTCCACCGACCGCTAGATGCTACTGCACTGCAAATAAATAACCACGGCCGAGCCCACCGG
>NW_009199398.1:0-54820 GCF_000690835.1 Fulmarus glacialis | reverse complement strand
AGCGCCCTCCCGCCAGGCAGGTAGTGCTGCTCCTCCCCGCCGAGGCGGGACAGGCTCTCCTCCTTGCAACCTGAAGGAGGGCGAGACAAAAACAGGCTGCCAGCTACCACTTTTTCTCCATTCAACAACAGGTTCTGACAGAGGCTGCCAACCGCAGACCAATGGTCATCTAAATCATCTTTTGAGCCAACGCTGTTGCATTAGGAGAATCCTGCTGTCACCTGTGGATCAAACAGGGTCATACTCCCTTGCAGAAAGAGCTGTTGCAGAAGAGCAAGTCTAACAGGTAGAGCCCCTGTGTCAGTCACATGCAAGATTGTTAATACTGTTCCTAACACCATGCAAAAGTCTCTTTGGGTACTAATTTTCATTATTACCTTCCTTTTTATGCACATAATGTTAATTTAGGATTAAAACCGAGCAAAACTCTTCCCGTATCAGAAGAGTGAAAACAGGGAGTCATTCTAATCAAATTGATCTTAATAATCACAAAGCACACAAAGTCCTGTCTTCTCAGTAGCCTATTGTATTAATGATTATAGTCAATGTAGTGGATGCCTCAAAATTGCATATAATGTCTTGAGACTGAGGATTAAAAGGGCTGTAATATTTTCAATTTTGATGTCAATATTGTCAGTTTATACATCAGGAACAGAAAAAAAACCTGACTGCAGAAACAAAATCAGTGACTTTTCTTGGGTATTAGGGTGTTTCAGTAGCAACACCAACTTATTTTGATGGTGTCCTGAATTTGAATTTTTACTTTATCAGGAATACTTTGCTTGTAAGCCCTGCTCAAGATACACAAGACTTGTATTATCCACAAGACTTAAAAAAAAATAAAAAAAAGGTGAATTAAATGTTCTTTACAAACACAAATTTAAATTAAACAGTGTCTTAATAAGAGTTTGTATTAAGTTAAATAATTACTTGAACAATATTTTTTAGACTGTTGCATATTTACACAGTCAAGTACATATTTTGCCAAACTGTGTACAAGTCAGTACATGCAAAATAGATAGGTATTAGACACATTACCAAAGCCAAGCCTCAAAGATTAGGAATCGGGTTACCTAAGTGTAAAAGATCACAGACATTATGCCGCAGTCTTTAAGAATGCGGTCACACAGTCTCATATCTCATTCAATTCAACAGAGTAGTTTTAACATCTTTTTGAAGCCTCATGCCTTGTTTATTGTAATTATTCAGCACACTTCGAAGTCAGAAAACACTGAAGCAAAGAAAAGCTAACAGTTCTCTATCGCTTGGTCTTTAAGACTGCAAGTCTTTCTTGGTTTGTATTCTTTAGATTTGTAGCTCCCAGCCTTCTCTGCAAGGCAGTACATAGTTTCTTCAATGGCAGACACTTGTTTTATGATGTGCCTTTCTATATGTCCAGCTGACTGCATAGTGTGCAGCACAGTTTACATGTGATCAACAGATCTGAAGAGGCAGGTAGAAGTAACAAAATCTCTGGAAAAAGATGGCAGCAGGGAACAAGTTGCTAGGTTTCCACAAGTGGTCTTGCAGGCCTCAGCTTATTTCTTAAAAATACCTGCTTTAAATTGAATTTACAGTGCTTAGTCAAAGGTAACAATGAATAGGTAGAATAGGCAGAATAGGTGATCTAGTGCCTGTTCACATTTCATATCTAAGTTATGAACAGATTTTTCTATGGAATTTTCCATAAAACTCATCAACATATTATCCAAATACTTTGAACAATTTGGAGAGGTAGTGTTGTATTCCCTTACTTTACAGATAAGAAGCTGAAAGATTATGGTAAAAGTTCCATGAAGTGTGGCAGCTCCATTTCAGGCAAGAGAACATTTTATTCCCCACCCCTTGCCAAATGCTGTATGTTGTTTTGAATTACATCTGTTCACAGCATTATTCCAAATGCATCTGAAGAAAATGGGACGTTCTGCCCTTTGTCAGGTTAGATCCCAGGTGCTCAAGATGGGCATCCAGGAAAGAAATCTGTGAGAAGTTTGGTGAGAGACTTACAGATCCAGGGAAAGACAAGAATCTCTTTTTTTTAGGACAGAATTTAAACTCTGACTATGAAACACTGAGGAATTGTCACAAAAAAGAAGTCCATCAGCAGTAACTTATTTCACCATGGAGTCACAATTCATCCCCACAGAACTCTAGCTTGAATACTTAATATCATTAAAACAAAAAGGTCAGCACCAGTTAGCAAAACTGAGCTCCACTGCTCCAAAACCATTAAGCGCTAGCCTGAGAGCCTGGAGTATGAGACTCCAGGCCCAATTACTGCTGCATTTGAATGGTCTTGTTTCCATGATATGAATATCACTGAGATTTAATTTCCATATGAATTCAACTAAAGCCCTTTTAATTTCGTTCTAAGAGACCTGTTCCATACATCTGTATGTCTGCTGTATCCACGAATACAGATGTTTAATAAAGCAAGCTGTGGTTAAATAGAAAGAATTTTTAGCGTAGTTAAAAAGTAATTTATAACAAATCTCTGTCTCAGTTTGCTTGTCTACTTTCTGACGTGAAATCTGTCCAAGAAGTGCAGTATGGCTCCTGCTCTGAACCCGCACCCTGGGCGCGATAACGAGTTGACTGCATCACTCGGAGTGCAGTCAGGCGGCTGCCGAGGTGAACTTGAAGGCAGAGGGAGAAAAGGAATCAAATTAAAGCCTCCTGCAGAAAACTAAAGTCAATTTTCCCACATATGTTAAGAGTTTAGGATTCTTCTGGTTATAGTAAATTTTCTTAAGTTCTACATCTGTGTTGTTTAGATAATTTTGCTTAAATAAAAACCTGCAGCATCAGATTTTCAAGAATAAATTCAAAGTCGTAACCATGCATCACTGACACTAATCAACAGCACTTACGGGAGCAAACTTATTTGTGCACCATAAAAGCAAGTTTACTAAATAAACATAGCCATACTTGTTCTTGCTGTGCTGTCATTGCTGACCGGTTTGGATATGAATCCTACCAAAGATGCAGACTTCAGAGCGTTGCCATAGCTCAGCGCCAAGTTTTCCGAGGCTCTCTTGGCCAGCGACAAGAGAGGAGCAGACCACCTCGCCTCCTCCGTTTTCTCTTTTTCCTCGTTTTTCAGCTCAGTCGCATGAGGAATCTGTTTTTTGTCGATAATCTCAAAGTCTTCCTTTATTTCCGCGGCAGATGCGGCGCGACGCTGCCCTTCCGCCATCTTTACCGTGTCATGTGACACCAGTCATGAGCAATCGAGCCGGAAGCCCGCGGTACCGGCAGGCCGCGGGGCCCCGCCGGCGGTACCGGCAGCCCGCGGAGCCGCCTCCGGGCAGCGCTACGAGACAAGCCCTTCCAGACCCCAGCGGTTTGCGTGATGTTCCGAGTGAAAGAAAGGCTCGGGCGGCGCGGGGGGGTGTGGAAGACGAGGAAAGAGTCTGCTTTGAAACAAGTTATGAAAGTAACAAAAATACACTTTACAGCTTTTTATTGCTACCTGTGTTCCCAAACATCATTTTCAATACGAAAATTTATAGTATCTTTAGAAATCCCAGATTTTTGCAGTTGTGCAGTTTTTAAGTTGTGACAACTTAAAGCGATCTTTATTACTCTGCCTGTAATTCAAGTCATCGTAACTTGTTTAAAATGGTGGATTGGTATGACAGGTTCACTGTTGTGAAAAGTGCTTGCTCACATCCCTGAGATTACAAAATAACTGTAGTCAGTAAGGCTACTTCATTAATATATTTGGGCTGTGTTTGGTAGAAAAGATTTATCATGAAGGGGAACTGAAGCTACCCTAGTATGAAAATTTGACCTTACTGGGTGTCTCAAATATTGATGTAGCTTACTGATGCATGGCCTATTATCCATTTTTCCATACAGCAACTGTATGTGCTTGAGATACATCACTCATTTAGTCATGAGATAGATGCTGCATATTAGCTTTTTTGCTACACAGAGGAAAGTTTTTTTTGTTAAGAAATGTGAGAAGGAGGAGGGAATAGGAGAGTTGAAGATCAATTTCAGTAGTCTTGCAGCAAAATAAATCTTCAGGTCTGTATCTTATTTGTTCTCATACTATAAGCTACTTTAAGATTGATTCTGTCCTCTTGGCTTCTCAGACACTGAAAATTTAACAACTTTTCTTCCACAAAGCACAGGGAAGCTCTTACATTTTTGTTGAGAATTCAGAGATCAGCAGCCTCTTATTCACCCATGATTCATATAAGCTAAGTATAGGCTTTAAGCTACTTTTGCTAGAAGGTTATAGAGATAAGTTTTACTCCATCTTGTGGACTCTAGCAGTATTTGGCTGTGTTTATAAGGAAGTAGTATCTAATAGCTTTGTAGGTTGCTCTCTTGCAGTTGACTATATGAATATACCTCTGTTGGACTTGAGTGAGACTTGACATTGATTTTCTGCCTTTTACTGTCCACCCAATGTTAGAGTAAGGGCAATATTGGCTAGAGAAGCAAAGCAGAATTCTAAGCATTGAACTAACTTTTCTTTTTCAATACATTTAAAGAATATGGCATAAAAGGTTTGTGACTGAAAATAAGAGCAAACCAAGACTCCTGTTTACCCCTCAGTATGTTGCTCCCATAACGTAATGATGCATCAGACTCCCCTGTACAGCCTTACAACTAGCTACTTTGTAAAAATATTAAGTGAAACTACCACATAGCCTGTGATCATCTTTTCTTATGTTACTATTAAAGGAACATTTGATCATTTTATTTCAGGTGTCTGCTGAGATCAAATAGGAAACTTTATACTGTGCATAAGAAATTTGCTAAAATTTTTTTGCTATGATTTAATTGTGCTTTGCTTATTACTATTTGGTCAAAATGACTTAAATGTTATGAAGTCAGCCACTGAATGCATTAAATGCCCTCTTTTCTCACACTTCTTTTTATTTTAAAGCAAGCAAGAAGTCTTGTAACATTGTAAGTGAGCCCTAAGTTAAAAGGTTTGGTTTGTTTACCAAGTACAGTTTCCTAAGGAGTCATTTGGGACAGCCAAAGAGGATGTAGTTTGTACAGGATACAGCTTTAAGCACGTTAAAAAAAAAAAAGGAAAAAGAAGGGTGGTGTTACTTTGGTTCTGATTCACAGATTTATCAAGGAGGGGCACTATGCACGAATAACACTATTCACTTTTAGCTCTGAAGGTGGGCTCATTTTTGTTTCTGTCTTCTGCAGATGATGATATTTCACCACTGTAGTCTCTTTACAGACCACTAGTCCAGCTCTTGCTACTCACGTGAAGATGAACAGTGTTCTCTCCTGAAAAGCCCATTATGTGGCTTGTCTAGGTCTGCCAGAGTACCTAAATGTCAAGTCTGTGTAATAACAAAAATAGAATTTTTGAGACTTAAAATTGTTAGGGCTCACTGAAAAGTTAGTCAGAAAACTAAGTGCCCACTTACTACTTTTTGCTTTTCCTAACCATAGAAATCAACAAGATGCTTCTAAAGAAAAAGTATCATTATGAAGCTGTCTGAGCTAAGTGAAATTCAGTTCCTTTTTCATGCAGATCTTGCATGGCCGTGTTGGGTTTTACTGTCTCACCTCCTCCATCTTCTTGAGAGGGGAAGAAAACCCAAAACATTTGAAATATTTAAATAATGGTGAATTTAAAGTATAGAAATAGATTATTCCTGAAGGACTCCTCTATTTTAATCAGGAAACTTCACATTTAAGACAAAAGTCTCGCTAGCCCAAATGGAAGATAGTTAATTTTAGAATAGGAGAAGCTATATTATTTGCATTCAGTGATACTGAAAGGAGTATTAATTTTCATGCAATGATACTCAGCAAGACAGTTTCTTTGGTTAATTCTTCTTTATCTCAGATTTATTGTTTTTTGGGCTAATGGTTTAAGAAACTTTTTTTTGCCATTTAACATTTCAAGTGAATCATACACTTAAAATATTTTAAATCAGCAAAAATGCCTCTGTATGCTGAAGGGTGAACTTTCACAATTAACTGCCCGTTGTACCTTGTATTCCTACAACATCTTCTGCCAGCAAAACATAGATTGCTTTACAAATGAGCTAGTCAAGTTTTTGACCTTTAAAAGGCTAATAGTAATAAATAGCAAGTGCAGCTGTAGTTGGAATAACATAAAAAAAAAAACCCTAGTGTGTTGTGTCTTTAACAGCATATTATAGAAAATTCAGAGAGCAATACACGTCACAGTGGTTGCTGAGTAGAGCTAGATTCACCAAGTTCTGAGCAACGACTTTGTGCTGGCATGATGGCAATAAGTTTATACATGTACGTACTGCAACTATCAAAAGTCATCTTCCAGTGATTACAGCGGCATCAAATACCAATAAAATGTTCCCTTCTGGCCTTGTACTATTCCCTCCCTCCCCACTCCTCAAACCACTAAATCATTCTTCCCTTTGTGCACTGGGGTAAGTGAATGCCAGTTGAAGAAGAACAGTATTAGAAAATGATAACATGTTTCCTTTAGGAAGTCATCAAAAAAAAAAAACCCAAAGCAAACCCAACCTCTCAAAAAATTCCACAGCAGTGAATGAATTCCCCCATTATAACAATGATTAAGTTATTAGATTTAGCTGTTGTTCTACCTCTAGTGCAGCTAATTAGCTAACATCCTTTCCAATCACTTCTAATTAAAGAGTGATTTTTAAAAAACAAGATTATTTCCAGTTGTGTCATCACACCTGTATTGAGTCAAAGCAATCAATACTTTTTTTTTTTTTTTTAAAAAAAAAAAAAAAAAAAACCACACCTTTTTACTCCCCTATCCTAATGTACCAGCTAGTGCCATCCTTGGAAAAAATTCTTGTTACTACTGAAAGAATCAGCTATTTGAAACTCGTTTCACAGGTCGTTAGAGTCCCTGAGAGGTAAATGGAAATAGTATTAGGTGGAAATGTGTGTCATTGTAGTAAATAAAGGAAAAGATAGAGTAGAATATTGAAGAGAAACTTGCATTAAGATATTGGCATAGAATCAAAAGAACAGCAACAGAACTCGGTATATTTTTGAATCAGCCAGTTAAGACCAAGTATTCACCAGATATTTATTAAATAGCAGTCTGAGGAAAAGTGTAGTATATGTATTGTTCTACTCTGAACTACTGCCTGCTTTTTAGGAAGGAAAAAAAAAGCTTTTAATAGGAGTATAGTGGACTGGAATGTGGAATATCAGAAAGCAGGTAAAAACAACACACCGTTTTTCCTTTTTGTTATTTAACACATTATTTGTTGGTACTGTAAAAAAAAGAGGCAGCAAGCAGAACTTCCCTCTAGGTGACACTACAGCACTACTTTATTCACAGAGCAGCATCTAACATACAGCAAGGACACATTAAGAGCAAATACCATGTTGTGAAGCTACCTGGGAAAAACCAAATAGCTCACAAGGTGTCACCTTCCCAGCAGGCGCTGTAAATACCAGATTTTTGTGCCAGCCTTAAAATACCAGGATTTTAGAGAAGATCTTTAAGTGGTCTTCTGTTGGGAACAGAACTGAGCAACAGCACAATGCCTCTTTAAAAGCTTTAGTTTCTTGGAACAAAGTTTTTAAAATTGGAAAAGAAGCTAAGATGCTTACCTGAGCAACTCCTGAAGTTCAGTGCTCTGTGATATAAGCTGTGCTAATAGAGACCATTTGGGGAAAAGGAAGTAGTTGCTTGGCTAGCTTTTATAGGAGGTTCGACTTGTGACTGTAGGATGTGTCCAGGAATATTCTCTAATGTAATTCTAGCTGTTAATGAATTCAAGGTCATTTACCACTTCTAGAGTTTCATGTGGGATTATGAAATGATTAGTGTTTTACAAGATTTTGGTCTGTTAAAAGTTATTAAATAATGTTTCAAGCACTTTACAAGAGTCGGGAAGTTTGGATGAATGGTGTAATTTGGTCTAGTCTACAGACCAGATCAGAAATCAGAGCACATCTGTTTGAGTAGTGTAAGTGTTACAGACTTCATGACCTTTGGCTATGTTTTTCATGGCTTATCTGTGTTTTTTTTTTTTTTCCCTTGGCTCTTAACTAGCTTGGCTTTTTTCTACTGTTGCATGCAGACAATTTTGGATCAACTATAATTTTGAAGGTTTTATAAAAGTGGTGTAAATTGGCTGGAGTGAGGGGCATAGGGTCAAAGAAATTATAAATGTGATTACAGGCTGAATCCTAGTAAGATATGAATGGAGTATCTTTGAAATGTGCTGATGTTTTTGCTACTTAATGCAGTTTTCAACTAACACACATGAGAATACTTATGTGTGACTTAATTAGCTGAAGAAATGGGCTCATATCGTTCTATTAATGTAACAGAAATGTTGCGAATTGCAGAAGAAAACGTTGTTAGATATTATATGATAAGCCAATGAAATACATTATATAGTCCCTAGACAGGCCTAGAAAAACACCTTTATGCTACACAAAAACAGTTAGTTATTTTAGTCATATGTTTTAAAAGAAAATATTGGAAGTTCATTAAAAATTTAATCTATTATCCACAAAGGTTGAAAAAAATTCGGACTTCTACTTAAGAGAGAATTTCGCCCCCCGTCCAATAACATGGCGTGATTTGCTGTATCATGGCTACAAAAAATCGTGAGATGATCACTTTATCTGTGGTGAATGGTTCCAAGTATTTTTTTCTGCCAAGTACCCTTTTGGCAGACAAAAGTTTGGTTGTTCTCGGCTACACAGTAATTTTCTGAAAAGTTTTGTAAATTTGCAAGTTCACCGGATGCAATAGAAATGTATGCAAAATTATTTTAAAGTTACTAAATAATGATATTGTAAGAATGGCAGAATTCTAGAGGAGTTTACATGTTTGCAAAGTACTGCATATATCAGATAACAGAGTGTTTTGGTGCTCCAGGAAAAAAGGAAAAAAAGAGAAATTAGGCAAAGGATATTAAGTTTCCTACAACATATTTAAGTGGTAAGTTCCTTCTTCAACAGGAATACTAAAAGAATCTTTTCCATTTAAGATACTAAAGAACATTCAGGTGCTTGCATACAATTCTGGTGACACCGAGCTTGTGCACCTGGGGGCAGATTGTGGCACAAACTGGCTAAGTCTTCTCCACAAATAATTGAGGTCTTATAATTGAGTCACATCTGTAAGATGCAGCAAACGAACAGTTGAAAAAGATTGCAACAGGTAGTGTGAGAAGTGCAATTTCCTGGCTTTTTTGTTGCCTTTGATTTTCTCAGTTTTCTGATATTGCTTTGTGAATGACACTGCATAGTCATTAGTAAGATATCTAGAGCGCCTAAACTGAAAGCGAAGTCAATAAATCTCTAGCTAGATTTTTTGTTTTGTTTTAAATAGAAACAATATGTTCTCTCCCTCCTTTCCTTTCTTTCCTCAGAGCTTTTATCCTTGCAGAGCTGTAACCGATAGTTGGTTTGCCACACTTAAGGATAACTCCCAGACTCTTTAATTCAGTAGGAATTTTTATGGGGAAAAAAGGGAAAAAATGAACTAGGTGTTTTACAGATGTGCAAAAGCACCTTATTTATTGACAGACTCAAAGGGAAACCTAAGCTTTTGGATAGTGCAAGTATGTAGCTCAGTTGGCTTCACTTTCTCTGTTACCAGTTCCCCTCACATTACAAGTTAAGCTAATTTCTCTTAAGGCCTTTCCATGCTCTAAGAGTAAGATGGAAACTTGAGCAGGCAGGTTAGATGTTAACAGTGAGATTGGTTAGTGATCTCTCACCAACAATCCTTTAGAAATATCTTCGCTACTCCATTTGAGGTAATTAATTGTATGTAAGCATCTCACCTTTGGAAACAGAACTGAAAAACGGAGGACACTAGTGATTCAAGTGGTTTAAACTAAGCTAAGCTGGGCCACTGGAGTGCTGCTGTTCTCCTTTTCCTCCAGCTGTGTGTTCCCATTTCCTTAACAACAGCACTGCTCCCCATCTGACCTCTTGATAAGCCAATCAAAGGTAAAAAATGACAGGAAATTAAGACTGTAGCTCTCTAGCAGCCTAAGGCAATCTAACTGCTGGCTGCCTTGTTGCTATCTCTTGCCTCTGGCCAAAGCCTTTCCCCGACTCCTGTGGTCATTGGGTTGCTGAGCCATTTCAGTGCACTGAGTTGGCAGAAAACTAGTACAACAAAAGTGAATAGTTTTTCTGCTGATTTAATGCACTGAAACAGCTCATATTTTCCAAACTGTGTGTTGGAAGAATTGCTTGCTATATAGATGTCCTGTTCAACCCCAGTTTTCTGCCTGCCCCGGGTTCTTCACCGAGGCTTCACATGTCAGATTAGCAAAACAGATGACAGACTTACTACTGGAGTGCTTTATCTTAAACATCCTTCTTTCCATCTTCTGTCAATCATAGGGGCTCCTGGCATCATACCAGCAGTAAATGCACAGGGAACAAAGGACCAGAATTAGAAAGAGGAATCATTGCCTTGGTAAATCCCAAAAGCTTCTAGTAATCAATGGATTAGGGACTTTGTGATTAGGATTTGCATCTGAAGTAGCCATCTTTAGGTAAGGAGAATAAAGAGAAAACATGATCTGAGTGTAGACTGAAGGCTTGTATGCCCAAAAGCAGAACCTCCCCAGAAGCCTTCAAATGATTATTTTTCCAAATTTATTCTATTTAGATCCTCAATTGGTATTCTTCCTGACTTATACTTTTAATCTTGAATGCTGGCGATATTGTCATACGGGCATATGTAACTTCCTTCCTTAAATCCTGAGAAACGGAGCAACCAAGGAAGCATTACAAATTTTTCAGCTAGAAAAAAAATAGAAGGGTCTAATAATGCCAAATACATTTAGTGTGCTACAGGTGGCATTAACTAGAAGTGCATACCATGGCAAGTTTCTGTTGACACCTCACCTCATGTAACTATCTCACGTGATCAAGAGAGTTCCTTTTTACAGAGAAGACCTCCTTCTTAGGGATGAACTTTAAAAGGACACAAAGATGAAAGTTACAGAATTTATCAAATGGTGAAAGAGCCATAATTTATAATAACTAGGGTGGCAATAAAGAAGCGTAATAATGGCTTAAATGAAATGAAGTGGAGAACATTAATCTTTTTAGTGAAACTTGATTAAAATTTTGAGCTCTGTGAAAGGAAGAGACTGCTAATTGAATTGCCACTTTGTGCAAGTGGGGAGACAAAGACACCTCCAGTAGATGGCTGTGTTTTCTTAACAGAGAGTAGCAATTGGCATCCAGCTGTTAAGATACAGTGTCTTGCCATCTTTCCTTTTCCTCTTTGTTCTGTTAATTCCAGAAGATTTTACACATTGCACTGACTGCTGCTTGGAAATATGGTATTAGTAACTGTAGCAAAATGTTCTATTCCTATATTTGAATAATCTCCCTCTTTTAAAAACCAAAACAAAACCCCCAAACCCTCATTTGGAGATGGCCCTATTGACTGAAGCAAGGAAGAAAAATGTGAGGCCCGAAAATAGTAGTAAAGGCTGAAGTTAAACCGTTTTGTTGTTTTTCCAATAAAAATAAACCAAACTTTATTTTTTAAGTGTAATAAGAGCAATAAAAAATCCTATTATTCTCTGCCAATTACCATGTCAGGCTGTGATCTTGTGAGATTTCATAAGCTCCAAACTCCAGTACTGCCAGGATACGTTGGTATTGATCTCCCTTGAGTGAATGCTTTATAATGGTTTAGAGCATAAGGCCACCAAGGCGCTAACGTTCATGTAATACTGAGGCCCTACTTTGGTCTTTAACCATTTCAGGGTTGCCATATGCAGACTGTAAATAATGAAGGAAAAGATCTCTTTTGTTTCACAGTATTGTATTAGTGTGTTACCGCTGCTGTCTTGGAACTCTTAAAAAAGGGTGGCATTTCAGATGCATCTCCAAATGTTCCAAATATGATGGTTCTTGCCAGTCAGGTGTCCACTCCCAGGATGTGCAAATCTCAGTTTTACTATTAATGTTTTCTTTGTTTCTGAAAAATCCACAAGTAGTTTCAGGTGAAGGAGAAAATCTGGATATGCTGCTGAAAAAGATGAGTAAAGGGGATATAAAGGCAGTCACAGCTGGTTGCATTTTAGTTGTAAACTGAAAAGTCATTAAAGGGTTGCATGGTGTCAGAAAAGTAGTTGGTTTTGGTTTTTGGAGAAAGTGTTATGTTTATTTGTAAGACAAATACTACTTGATTAAAAAACTTCACAGTTCAATACTAAGTCATACTGCATTTTACTCATAAGGAGAAGCCTTATGGCTAAGACACTGGAGAGGGACTTAGAAGATCTTTGTTCTATTCCCAGATCTGTGGTAGTTTATTTATGTCCTAACAGTTACATTGTTTATGATTCAGAACTTTGCCTTAGTTTTCTTTCTACAAAACAGTCACTATCTTCCTTCATTTTGTCTATTTAGACTGCAGGCTGTTTGGAATGGGGACTTCTTATTGTATTACTAAATCCATATATCATGCCTGGCACAGTCAGAGCTAATATGGTTTGGGTAAGTAGATATATATTTAATGCTACTGTTTAAAAAAAAAAAAATTGTAAAGTGCTGCTGTTGGAGTGCTTCCAGTTAAGGTTACTTTTATGTCTGGTCGTAGAGAAAATGTTTTGCAGTGAAAGCTATGAATTTTCATTAACAAAACCAACTAAATTTGCCACAGGCTTCTGACTTCAGCTCATGACATATCTTTGAAAGTAAAGTATCTTAGTTATTTGTTATTTGTAGAGGCTGAGCTGCAAAATCCATATATGCTTGAGAAATGATGTAGGTGTGATGGATCCCAAAATAAGAAAGAGGAAGGAAAGGAAAGACAGCAAAATTTTGTCCTGAACAGACTGGATGTGAGAGAGAATTTTGAACATATTTCAACTTTTTGATAGTGCAACTGTAGAGGACTAGGACTGTATGATAATAGAGGAAAGTTCTAATCTTTTTTCCTTATATGACTGACTTATTACGTTTTCTTAGCATTGTGCCCATATTTTATAAAACCCAATTAAAGAAAATCCAGTTGGATTCCTAATATAGGCATTGTCACAATTTTAGCATAAAACCAGCTTTTTTTTCAGGTTAGTCTCCGGTTAGTGCAGATACGAAAAATAATGGAACTATGGATCTAGGTGGCAAATTAATTATTTTTAAAAATAATTTCTGATACAGATCTCTTTTCATTTGACTATGACACTCTGTAGAGCTTCCTAATTAGCCAACCTCTTTTTAAATTCAATTTTAGATCAGAATCAGAGCAGTGAGCTGTTTGATTTCTGATTTTACTCATTACATAAAGTTTTACTTCTAGAGCAGCTCTGAGATGCACTAAGCACAGAGTCCAAAGGAAAATACTTGCTTTGTAGCTGAAGTGTCTCTGAAATTTATTAAAACCAGTCTTGTGATAGACTGGAGGTAGTGCCTAGATCTGAACTTTGGGCCTCAGAGTACTCTGTTCTCAGTTCTGTTTTTTGTATCTATCTTCCTCCTTTATGTTCCCTACGTGAGCAGAGTTGATGGTGTCATGCTCACATTGCTTTCTTAGCTAAAATTTATATTGCTTTATGAAGATGAACTTCACTGGCATTAATTAAAGATATGATCCCTGCTTTTAGAGAAGGAAACAAAAAAACATACTGTGACCAAGTGATTTTAGATCTTGCTAATCAAAATTTCAATCTCTGCAGTGAATAATTAATAGGACATCTGAATCTCTGTGAAGTGACATTAATTTATACTCATGAACAGGACAGAAGCCACAGAAAGCTGGTAAGAATTTGCTTTGGGAAGTTTCCTCAGGATAGGGACCTTCTTCATGATTATAGTCCTGAGTCTTATTGTTACTTTTATTCAAAATACCAGAAAACATTTATTGTCAGGGCAGATGTGGAGCACATAGGTGCTAGTAGTGGAAAAGTGGAGTGTGATCAAATATAACATGCACTGTTCTTAGGGACCATAGTAAGCAGGGATGGAATTAGGGCTGATAACCAATTGTAAGAAACGAAAGATCCTCAGATGTTTTCCTGATAGGTTAATGGGAGTTCATCTTTTGTATTAAATCTTGAATTATGTCTGAGTCAGTACAGTAGCTCACAACCTCCAAGAGGGCAATGTCACTTCTTATCCCTCTTTTCCCCCCTTATTCGCAGCAGCATGCTCCTCCCTTCATCTTCCTTCTGTTGGCTCAGGTACTCATCTGACACTACCATGAGCTGATTCATCTGACTAAATGAGTAGAAAACTAACCCCCCCTAAAAACCTCAGTATTTTTCTGCTAGTTTGGAGAGTTGAATGAACTCACTAAGGGTCAAATGAGTGGCAGAGTCAGTGCAAGGATGAAAATATGTAATTGGGAGAGGGGCCTTTTCTCTCCATGGGAAATTACAAATCACTTCAATTGCAGGGCAGGAATTCTTGTTATTAAATTAAAAATCTAAGTGCAATCCTTTTTTTTTTAGTAAGTCTCTCCCTCTCACAATTTAAAAAACTTTTTAATTTTCCCATATGCATTATTTTTAAAACATGTCAAATATCAATTAGTTGGATTTTACATTTTTCTTCTCTGTTTTTAGAAGACCATCAATACAATAATCTAATCTTTGTGAATCATGCAAGCTGGCAAGCACATTTTCTGTATTTGCTTCAGTTTGAGAAAGCAGCGTTCTAGAGGTGGCACTTAATGATATACTTAACTTTAGCATATGCTTAATTTCACTGATTTGAGTGATCTTGCGTAGGAATAAAATAGGCAGAATTTGACCCTTGGTAACACAAAAAAATTAGACATCTGCAGAAATGCCATGTTCCCAGTTTTTTGATTAGTTCTCATTCTGCTTAGCTGGTTAGACCTGTTAATGAACAGTCTGATTTGCATATCACTGTATACACAGATATACTTGTTTTTTTCCTTTGACTGAGATAGTTTCCTACCTGCTATACTGCAGAGTTTGATGAAAATTCAGCTGCTGTGAGAAACAGTGGCATCGACACTCTGCTGTGACTCCATAGCTGGCAGGTAGCCCTACGCATTTGCTGAGTAAGTTGTTATTCCTGAGCTTGCAATTCAATGGCTTATATTTTGTTGGAAAAATTAATACAGTGATGTGACAGTTTTTGTGGCTTCTTTTTACTCGGCACATTTTTCCTACCTATCATTTTTCTGTTGTTTTAGTACCAGCCTAACATAAGAATTTAAAAGCAGTGGTCTCTTTTTCAGTACCTGAGAATCTCTCATATACCAGTTTCTCTGAGGTATTTCTGAGTAATATGCTGAATTATAAAGGACAAAAGAAAGAACCTGATGTTATGGTTTTTTGATGATAATAATAGGAAATAGGAACTATGCCTTTATAGAAGTAGCAGCTTTTGCTGGACTGAATTTTTGTCTCTCGAAAGTCCCAGACCTTTCAGTCTTGAAAAGGGCAAAATTTATTTTGTACTACTTGCAGAAACTCTACGTTGTAAAATAGGAAATCAAATACAGATTTTACGAGGTTTTACATTTTTGTTTACCCTGATACATTCAATTTTTATCTTAATTTTGAGATGTTGTAACAAGGCATGGGATTATCTTAGAAAGAGCTCAGTCCACTGCTACCTCCACATTTGCAAAGAAACTTAAGAAACCCAACCTAGGAAACCTTATTTTAATATAGTTCTGAGTATACAGTTCATTACTGTCACTAAGACACTCAGATTTAGCTTGACTTAAATGTCAGAAAATATTATTCAGGAGTGGAAGACACCAAAGATCACAGCTAACTGGTATATTGAATCTTAATTAGCAGGGAGACCATATAAAACTCAAAAGCTTCTATAAACTAAGAAAACAACCCTGACATTCTCTCTTCGGCTCTGGGTATTTGTTGCTGACTTTGATCTCCAGTGATAATCTCCAAAGAGCTGTGATTCTGGCTCGCTTAAAAATTGGCTTTACTTTCAAACTTTGCCTGTTAAGTCATTATTACCAAATACCTCTGGAGGGACTAGAACCTTATAAAAGGCACTTTATTTCCCATTATGAGAGTTAGAGATTAGGCAACAACATTACATAAACCAAAGCTTGTTTCTTCTCTGCAGCTTGGTTTACTTAGTGTTAAATATATTCTGTGCATTGAAACTGTATCCTGTTTTTTTTAACAATCAGCAGGTTTTGTGCAGGCCCCATTATGTTTAGAAAATATCACAATATTTTTAAAAGATATAATAAACAAACAGTTGTGAAATGGACTAATGCATTATCCTTTGCTTGAGATAAGACCACAGTCCACATCACAGTTACCGGACTCATCTGGCAACTGGGGAGAAAAAAAAGCTATTTATTCTAGCTTTTCTTCTTTGATATTTGTTCTTGGCAGGATTATTTCTAATTAGATTGTTCCTTTTCCTGATCTGAGAAGGGACACACACAGAGTGAACAAGCAGACTTTGTAGCTCATGCATCTGAACTGTAGCTAATAAAGTGCAGACTCTCTTGCTGAAACTGTAGCTAAATTTAATTTTTTAAGTCCATTGTTACGGCTAATTACACAATTTCCCTTTGTTATATGAGGACATTATGGGAGCAATCTGTGAAATACTCTGCATCAAACTTCAAATTATTTGGAGTTTTATTATGGTAAAATTTGTGAATTTACAGTGTGACCTTGAAAAATACTTAAGGCACTCAGAACTCTGAGATGAATTTAGCTTTTATTTGAGACAGCCATGTTACATGTTATCACATACTTCTGTTGTAATTTTATTGGCACCCTATCACCTGTGTTATAAAAAATTATTGGGATACTAGAATCTGTTTCTTTCTTCCTGGCACTTCCAGTGTTATGAAAACCAAAGCTGAAATCTCATATCACAGAAGTTGGAAAATATGCTCATGTTCATATTTAAACACAAACAAAGCAACTCTAAGCCCATTTTCTCATATCTACCTTGAATAAGTAAAAACCATTACTAGTATTTTCTAGGCAGATATCTACCAAAATCAGTGAACAAGGTTTGCATGAAGTGCTGCAGAAAAAATGCCCCAGGGGCCCTTTCTGAATATTTACCTAAAGACCCTGATGGTATGCATTCTGTTGAAATGTCATGTTGTGCTAGGACAAATGTGATTAACATTTGTGGGATGCTGAAAGTGATGCTTGGAGAGGGTGAGATCAACTTATCGTTATAAAGTTGGTTAGTTAACATTTTGGTTGGCTTGTAGCACATAAGATTTGATTGTTTTGTGTTACTGAAGCTTATGTTTATCATGATGCAGGAATACATGTAGGAGATTTCAGTCAGTGCTGAATTGGCATTTTTATGCAGAATGGAGCTGATACAAACTTGGAATTTTTAGTCTGTAGGAAGTTCTGAGTTCCATGTTTTGTTTTCATCTCAGGATAGGAAGCAATGCACTTCCAAAAGCAAGTTCTTAATGCAGTTGTTTAAACTGACACATCGCTGGACAAAAGTTGTCTATGATAGCACAACATAGTTTTTCCAATGGCTGCTTTGCTAAGTAAGACTTCATTCTGGTATATTCTGGGCACCTTCAGATGCGTAACTAGATGTCCGTGGTTCTTTGGGAAACAAAGTAATGCCATTGTCACAAAGTATACAGGACATTATGAATACTGTTAGTTTTACTTTTAAGCTTTAGTAACACGGTTGCAAATAGTCCTTTTACCTGGGGTTGTTTATCACTTTCTACATTTTGGTGCATAGACTCTGTTTCATGGCCAAATTCCTTTATTTTCATTGCCATTTTTTCAACATTTGCAGGAAAAACATGTGGCAGTGTAAATCTTGGATCATGACCCCACTCTGGTAGGTCTGCTCTAAAACTGAAAGAAAGTAGATCTTGTCCCAGAACTCATAATCTCTTTGTGAAGTTGTGCTGTGGCATCAGTTTGACAGAGAATGGTCAGTCACGCTGTTCCTGTTATAGCTTCGCTGGATAATACGTTATCAGTTTCTGTCTGGGCCCAGCTGTCCTGCTGAAAACTGCTGCCCCCTAGTATTTCTCTGATATATTGTCATGTATAACTTGGACATGTCTTGAAGCCCTTATGGTTTGAATAACTGTGGCGGAGCAGTAGAAATAAATACTAATGATTTGCATTTCACTCGGCTTAGAGCAAACATAGCCTCCAAAGGCCTCTGGAGAAGTGTGACATAACTGTTAATGACTTACAGAAAGCTTTGTTAATTGTTTTCCAGTTAACTGATTCAAGGAGATTCTGAAAGAAGATAAGAAATCACACACTCTGTGTTTGCAGACCTCAGCCATTTCCATTGTCAGGGGAAGGGGCAAGAGAAAGCCATTGGTTCTTGCTGAGAAAATGAAATTGTGTGATAAATACTTTTTGTGGTTTTGTATCTCTGTGTCAGTATTGTAGCTGAGTAGTTTCATTTGGTAGTGCGTGGACTCGTAGTTTTCTGTGGACTATTCTAAGAATCGACAAAAACAACCTGTTGTAGCTATGCTGAAACTTGTTCTATTGGAGTCTACACCTCCATTGTGAAATGTTTCTATATATGGAAAAAAGCTGAAAACCGTTACAACAAATCGATATTGGAATGTTATTAGTGGGAAGGGAGGGTTGGCAAGAGGGGTGCCTGTATGAGATTGCAATGAAGAGCAGAAGAGAAAAGGACAAGTTCACGGAAAAGAAGGCTAGGAACAAGCTTGACAAGGAGCTGGTAGTCCAAATCTGAGAAAAGCCCAGAGGAAGAGTTCATGTATGTCAATAGCATATATAGTAACTCTCTAACCTTGCTCTATTAAAATGGTTTCAGGTTAAAAAAAAAAAAAAGGCTTTGGTAGATATGGCAGGACCAGATGACTTAAGAGGATAAAGGAGGATGATATAAACAGTGTCTTTTGAATTTTAGTCTGAAAGTTAATTAATGTGATGTTTTGTGCCATCAGCCAGCTGTTGAAATGTCCTTCAGCAGAAATCATGGCTCTTAACGCCTCATGGAATTTCATGCTGCTGTCCTTAGTACTGGCTTTGACTACTCCCTGTTTTTTTTTTGCCTGGCTTAGTTTCCTGCCACTGGCTGAACTGAATGAGCTCACAGAGGGATTAGAAATACACCTGAGCCATCACCAGCACAATGTTTAATTTTCTTAGATTATTAGAGTAGCTGTAATGCTTGAATTTTGCAAGAATTCCTGAACAAACTTTCAAAGACACTTTTGAACTATGCAAGTCAGAAGTGTAATTAAGGATGATTATCAAAGGAGAATGTATGCCTTTATTAATGGCTACATGAGTTGTATGAAGAAGGTCTTGCTGCAGTCATTAGTCATGCTTTTCTTAATTGCAGACAGTTGCAAACAACTATTTATTTGTACAGAATTAGTAAAGAATGGATCCTTAGACATTGTCATCGTCTAAAAATGAGTCTTTCATGAGGATCAAACACCAATACTTAACCAATATTTAACAGTATAGATTACTCCCTATTGACTTTGGTAAATACCAAGATATTTTCATTTTCTTCAAGCAGTCTGTGCTTGCTGTCAGTCATAATATAGCTAGGATCACTACTATGCTTTCCAAACAGATATTTGCGGGAAAGCTGTCTGTTTTATTGATACTTGGTAGAACTGAAATAGATGTGTTTTTCTCTAATATGCTATTGATATGCATCATCAGCAATCCCTGTTCTATGGAAGTAATCAGGAGAATGCAACAGAGGTGGCTCAGAGAAAGTTAATGCAACAGGTTTATGGACAATGTAACACTGTTGTAAAGCAATGCAACTTCTTAGACTTACAGAATTTAAACTTAATTAAACTAATGACTGCACTGTATTCTTGTGACCAGATTCCAACTAATGCCAGTCCATGTCACTCCGCTGAAATTGATAGCATGTGCCTTGGGACAGATCTTCAGTTCAACTCAACCAGCCCAATTCCACTGACTTCCCTCGAACCGGCAGTTGCATCAGCTGTAGAGTGGCCCATTTGTGTGGCTCTATTAACTATCTGCTGTATCTGTGCTTCCTTTTCACAATGACAACAAAATGGTACAGTGCTTTAAAATTAATGCCGAAACCAAGGACAATTAACCACATCAGTCTGTAAGATTGCAATCTTATAAACCACAAGTGATGAGTTAGCCAACACATTAGATACAATTATGTATGTAATATTTGGTTGTCTGTAC
This sequence comes from Fulmarus glacialis, assembly GCF_000690835.1. Taxonomy (NCBI): domain Eukaryota; kingdom Metazoa; phylum Chordata; class Aves; order Procellariiformes; family Procellariidae; genus Fulmarus; species Fulmarus glacialis. Next base: position 34,709 of record NW_009199398.1, on the reverse strand, counting down.
TATATATTAGATAAAGAAATACAGCATGCACTTCACTTATTTTTTTGAGGCTTATATAGTTTGAATAACAGTTTTGACAAAGGAAAATTGGTTATAAACCAGAGGTAGTTATAAGCCAAAAATACATGGTAAAAGACACCCACCTTGCTTAGCTTATGTGTTTCTACTTGAGAGGTTAAAAAAGATTGTTGATCTTGTAGTCTTTAAGTTCTATTTATCTGGATCAGACTTCATGTGCTTACATAGATTAAAATGATTTTACATGGTTTTTTTTTTAAAAGAAAAGAATTCCTTTCTTAAATGCTTTCTATATAATTGGATAACATGATTGATTTAATGGTGGGAAATAGAAACAAGAAACAAGAAAAGAAGATAGATGTGCTGACTTCTATGAAATTTTTGTTGCTAAGGCAGTGATTCAAATTCATTTATAATACATTTTTATCAGTAAACATTATTTTAAAAATTTTAACAGCTCATTCTGTGGCACTATACAGTAAATACTGTAATTCCTCTGGCAGTCACTGTTAGTTCAACTGTACATTAATTCAGCTGTACTCAAAAGGTTTTGATGAGAGCATGGTGTTGTATGCATGGTGATTTTCCCAAACGTGCTGGCACATTCATTCACTGATCTGTGTCTCAGCCTCTCACAGGATGCTATAAGAATAAATGGCTATGAAATGTTGATGGACATTCATCAGTTGTCATGATGACCATAGAGTGTTATTGTTAGACAATTATCTACATTGTGAACTTAAAGAAGATTTGATGCTCATCACTGTTTATCATACTCATATGTTAGGACTGAAGAGGCATAGTTTCTCTACCATCTGTTTGTGCTAGAATTCAAACTTTGAAAATAAGACCAGTGAGAAGTTTTTCAATGACCATTTTTAATGGTAGGATGGGTTTTCAATCAATTTTTTTGTGACTATTGATTATCTTCTGGTTCTCACCGATGATTATTAGGGGAATGGAAATAGTATTTGTTCAACTGGTGTGCAGGAAGTGTGATTTGGCACATCCAAGTGGCTCTTCGGTGGTAGATGCTTATAAATAATTACACAAGAGTTACATTAACTTAATTTTACTTTATTTAAGGAACAATGTAAAATGTAAATACTTTGTCAACTGGCTTCCAAGGAAGAGGAAATGTAGGGCATGTAATAATATATAACATTTAGAAATCCATAGAAACACAGCTTTTCATTACAGGCTTTGTTTTCCTACTATTGCATATATTATTTTTTTATCTTCTTATTTCTGCTTTTTATTCTGTCTATATTTATAGAAGAGGTCATTCAGCTGTAGTCTGTGACTCCCTCCCTTCAAGAATAGTTTATTAACCGTTTTCTAGCACCTTTAGTATTATAAAACCTTTTTTTGATTTTCCTGTTGGTGAAGAAGCCATTAAAAAATAATTTTAGTAGGTTTGGCTAAAGCCTGTAAGTCACATGCTATTTTAGATTTTTATCTTATTGAATTCAGGAGGTGAAAGTGACATGGTAATGAAAAGTCAGAAGGGGGAGAAGTGGATCAATATATTGCTAAATTCTTATGGAAATTCTCATGCTTAGATTGTTCTGGGCGGTTTTATTTCTGCTTAACATTTGCTGACTAAAAGTCATTGCCCTAGAGATGCAAGATCTATTGACACACAGAGATGAAAATGATTAGCTAAAAGGTTTCTGCACGAAGAGAATCAAAATCAGCTGAAACACTACAGGGTGGCTTATATACAGGAGGCTGAGCTATTTCAAATGAGTTATTAATGTTCAAAGCTAAAAGCTGAGCTTGTTAGTATTATACCAATTGTTTATTCTTTGCTTCCTTTGCAGGGACACTAAAATTCTGAAGAAAGCTTTGATTTATATGTATAAGTTTATATATTCTATACACGCACATACTTTGCTTGTTAGAGTTCATAAAGGCATTGTTATATTTTCATAGATTTATTTTCTAATTAAGTACATGTTTGTTTATTTGCAGATTCCAGCTTTTCAAGAATTGACTTTATGGAATGTTCCTGCAGTCATGACACAGGTAAAGCTCTATGACAGTATATTCTGATTCATTGGGAATCATGCTCACTCATTTTCCATTTGATTTCATATGCCACAAACTAGGCGTATTGGTATACCATATATAGCTTTTCAAACATCTGAAAGATGTTAGCATGATTTGGCTTACAGTGCATGTGAGCCTGCCAGAAGTACTAGGCAGAACTTTTGCTTTTTGGCCTATTGAAGAGCAGGTTGTGTCTTCAGACTTGACTTTCTCTTGACTTCGTACAGGCAGAGTATAGCAAAGCCTGGGAAGTTTAATTGTCAGACAGATCAAACTGAAACACAGTGTGGTTTGTGCTCTCAGAAGTCAAATACAGGGAAAAATTAATTCTCTAACTAGGTGGCATTCAAAACAATTTACTAATCTTACTAATGCCGCTTACAATTCCAGTGTCACTACACTTTTAGTGATAAACTCTAGTAGGCCACATCTTTGCTTCCTTCATCCAGTCACTGAATGAACAGTTGTCCTTACACATGGTCCTGAAGGAAATTTGTGGTACTCTAAAAAACCACTGTGTTCCCATCCTAGCATGCCAGCACAAATGCTGCAAGGGTACCTCCTCTTGTCACAGAGGCTGGGATAAGCACAGAAGGTGCTTGAAGCTGAGTTAGTGGTCAGCTGGTAGTCAGCTGGTCTGGTGGTCCTCAGAATCAGAACTGGGTTTCAGGAAGGAGACGTCTTGCTGTTCAGCTTGTCTTGACCAAAGGATAGGGCCTTATACATCTTACTGTTTCTCTTTATTAAATCTGGACTGTTCTAAGTGAAAACTACTAAATAAAAAAGATTAAATACAACTCACAATTCAGAGAAAATGAGATGAGAGATTACTGAACACCAGACAAACCTGGAAGTATTGAATAATTATTTATATTGTTGCAGGAAATGTTGTATGAAATTTAATTCTAGGTTTCATACAGGTTTTAAAGCTCTGAGCAGTTTTATTTTCAAATAGAAATGATTAAATATAATTTTTCAATACTTTTACATGATTAATGTAACAGACTGATCTTTCTTTGAGTACATCATAAATTGGTGTGCTATATATGGAGAGTTTTATTGCTGCAGCACTTTATGAAATTATTCTTTGGGAAATTATAGATAGTCAATGAATAATTCAAAGGAAAGAATAAAACAAAATCTAATAAACTTTGCGTATGATTGAACTTTGACATTATCACAGTAATGTGTATATACAAACCTTGCTGTTATTCTGGAAAAATGATTCAAGTAGAGCTTGATTTTTATAAGAAGAGATGTTTTCACACTTAACTTGTCTGAGAAGAAAAGTGACAATTATTAACTAATTGGTAACCTGAACACTAATCATACTTTCTTCTATTTCCAGAGAAGTAAACAGCAAAAGATATAAAAGATGAATTGTTGAGGAAATACTGGATTTTTGCCAGGCATTCCAATCATTATAACAGTTTCTGGGAGTCTGAAAATACTCTGGTAAATCAGAAAATGAAAAACCTTGAGGAAAGGCACATCTTACAGGATTATAACAAAATTTCTGTGCTAGGCACAAAGAAGTCAGAGCAACAGACATGGCAGCAGGTACAGAATGACCCAGCTGGAATGAGAAAAAGGAGTAGTGTCACTGCTAAGAGCAACTGTACCCTTTTCTCCCTTTGCTACTTTGGAGAGAGTAAAGGGGTGAGGCAGAGGTGGTTACAACAGGTAGGCAATGGGAAGAATGGTGTGGTTTTGACTGAGCTGGGAAAAACTGGGGCAAGTAATAAGAGAGACTGAGGAGGTATCATATTTGTGTTTTAGGTACAGCTGCAACACTCAGTTTCCTGTCTATACTAAATTACTGGGCTATGAAAAATAGTTCATAAACCCTCTAATGCGTGCTTTAGGCTGGTATGATAGAGTCCCTGTCACTAACATCTTGTATAACTCCTTACAGGAGGGTTGGGTAACTAGAAAGGGCACAGAAGTGTACACCCAAGAGCTTAGGAGTAGCTTTCACACCTTTTTACAATCTCACAGTCATGAAGGAAAAGGGAGCAGGGCAAGAGAGGGGCATTTCCTCCTCCAGAGGGTTAAAGCCTAGTTAGCACCAGACTCCTGCTCTGAACTGCCCTCAGGATTTTGTGCTCTCTCCCTCCTAACTGCACAGGTGTCCCGTAGAGATTGACCTCCAAGCTTAGTATAGAGCTGATATGAATGCCTATAGTATCTTCATGTTATGCAAGCTTTGACTTTGGAGACAGTTTTAGGCAAAAAGGCCCATCATTTCATTGGTCCTTGAGCCTGGGAAAAGGACTGAATCAAAATCAATCCCACCCTGTATTCCATGTTAAAAAATAAAGTCCTATGGCTCCCCTCCCAGTGATTTCCTACAAATATATCCAATTTTTCTCTTTTATTTGGTATATAACATGGCACCACTTCTTCAGTGGCTGTAAATCAAAGTAACACCATTGATTTTAGTAGGAGTATATGAATTTACTCCAACTAGTAGTCTTGTGATTAACTTCAGTAGTCCCAGAGAGATTTATGTTAGCTGGAAGTCTAATCCACTGATTTCAGTAGAGCTGTCCAACTTACTCCAGGTGGAGAGCTGCCTAGCTCCTACTACTATTTCTTTCAAACTTGTTAAAACAAAATGATCACAGGACACAGAAGAAAAAGAATTATGAGCTTGACATGTTGATGACTCTCATGGAGTTTCCTTAAGATGAATTGATCTTTGGGTTTAGAACCGAGTCTCGCTTTCTCCTTACTGTAGATCCCCAGCTCTTAAGTTTGTCCCTAACTTGAAGTAAATGAACAATTTGACTGAAGCTGAGTTAGACATGTGCTATGGTACTGTGATGCTGTTAAAGTCCCTCCACTAAAGACAGTTGACACAGTACTCTGAAACTAATGTAAAGAGAGTAGGATCAAGCCTTTTTCTGTTTGTGTTTCCTTTTATTAGAAAAGGAAAAAAATAAAAAAGGGAATGGTGAAAAATCAGGTAAGTCGTATTCTCATTTGTCTGGAAAAGTCATGAGTACTTTTTTGGAATTGCCTCCTGGTTTCTTATGAAACTCTAAAATTTTTATTTTTAGTTTATTTTCACAGTTTCACAAATATGGAAATTTGTAAGTGTGTGGGAATTGATGTGCACTAATTTTTGTTCTTTCCCCTGTTCAGTTTGAGGATATGCATGTGGATGTATTTCTTTTGAATTCATGTTTGTTTCAGTAAGCTGACGGAATTGGTATGATTATTATGAAAGGGCGTGGAATATATGTAAATGAAATCCAGTGAAGTAGGAGAAAGGAACTAATTTGCTGTTGGAATTTGAGGATAAGTTATCTTGGCCAATGCTTCTAGGTAAATATTATTTCATATATCAGACCTGCTTCCTCCTTGTCTTAATGAATTATTGTATTGTAAATTTGTGTAAGGGAAATTGATTTGGAACACCAACATTAGTTTAATCACAGTTGCCTTATATGTTACTGGAATATTTTCAGTTACAAGAAGTGTAACGTGAGTTCCACCTTATTTTTAAGGAATCTAGAGAAACAATTGTTATCCTTGTCAGTGAGTGATGAGTGGGTGTTTTAAGACTCCTCTCTGCAACAAAATTTGGGTTATTGTCTAGTCTAGATCTTCCTTTGTCTGCAGAGAAACATATAGTCCTTCTTAAAGAATTTTCAACAGTTTTTCTATTGTGTGGGGATAAGTAGCAAGAAACAGTGAACAGAGAGTATTCATGAGGCAACGCTGCATTTGGATTTGTGTAAATTTAAACGAGGGAAACTGCCTGCGGTCATATCAAATTCAGTAGCATTGATACCAGGTTTGAGTAAGATTGATACTCTTCATAGAGACCAGCTGTATGTATTGAAATAAATATGTATTAAATATACTTTTGATGAAAAAATGATGTATACATGGATCAAGGTCCTGAATACTTGAGAATACTGTACATAATCAATCTGTTTCCTTCCTATTTTTTCCTAATTCATAGGAGGGAAACTGAGGGAGAGAAATGACAGGAGTTAGTTTGTGGTGTACCTGCTTATCAGGAAACTGTGAATTCAAGTTTCTTTCGCTAAGTCATCTAGTGTGCAATTTCTCAGAATAAAAGTAATTTGAATACTGAGAAAAAGACCTAAATATTTATTAGGCATCTCTCTTAAAATGTTTAAATGGGCTCTTGAAATGATGTTCGGTTATGAGAGGTGGCTGATTACTGTTAACTCTAGTGAGCCATCATGGGTCAGATAAAACAGAGTTACTGTGATCAACTGAAGATCCAGGTTTTAAAGTGCAACTATTTTTTATTTCACTTTATTTTGTTTGCAAGGATTTTATTTTGATAAACTGCTTAGAAATGTCGTGTTAGGAGACTTCACTCTTTAGTTATAATATAGGGAAAGTGCATCTTTTTTGTTCGAAAAAACTTGTTTTTATGTGAATTCCTTTGATACTCACAGTATATACTACACACAGTGGGATCAGTTATCAAAAAGGTGACTTTCTAATGCAAGTTAAAGGCTGAAATGATGAATTCCACATCTGTTAAATAGACTTAATTTCTGGTGACATTATAAACTGAAAAGGGCAACAAGCTCCTTTTTCATCACACGCAAGTCTCTCCAAAACAGCTTGCAATTTAGAATGTGTTCAGAATTGAAGGTAGAACATCCTTTAGTCACTGCTGAATGATGTGAAGAATGCACATTACTCTGTTAGGGCAATACTTGCTAACTTTTTAGGATACATTTTGGCTCACTATCTTGAAAGATCTTGCTGGATTCAGTTTTCATAGAGATGGGCTCTTGTAGCAGATAATTGGTATCAGTAACTTTCTGTGGTAACGTGAAATATGTATATGTTACCTGACAAAAGTTAGTCTCATGTTCTGATATGTTAATCCACTGCATGGTTGAAGGATATGAACATGAAAAACATCTATTAATCATAATTCAGCATTGAAGGACATAGTCAGATTCTGAATCCCTTACCTCATGACGGGATATGGAATTATTCCTGGTGTAAGATTTGAAGGAAGCATTGACAAGTCATAATTTACTCCATTACTTTTTATACATCTGTGTCCAAGGTGTAAGAAAAGATTTGCAGAATCAAGTTTGAAATGTAGCCTTTTTTTAAGGATGCTGCACAATGAAGTACCTGCAGGTTTCATACATTCTGTAATAATTACTTTGAAACAGGACTTCCTAGTGCTTTTTAGTTTCTTTTCATGGAAATCTGCCACATCTGTTTCACAGATACTTTTTTTTGTCCATTTCCCTCCCAAACCTTTTTATCCCTTCAAGGAAGTGATCCTAGATTTACTATTTCTACTTTTCTGATGAGTCTGTTATAGAACACATCTAATCTTTTTCCCTTCTTTTTATTGCTTACAAAAGATGAGATATATTCCACCTTTGCACCTAAAATGAATTTGGAAGATAGTTTTTATAGCTGATTATTATTATTATATGAATTTCAAAACTATAATCCACGTGCTACTGGTTAAAATACTTTGTCATGGATAGACTTCCAAGTCTTTGGTTTAGTGATATTTTCAAAGAGATTACGATTGTTCAAAAGCTTTCTAGCAAAAAATACAGTTACGAAATAGGCTTAAGCCATTTGTTTATCTTGTGGTTTATATAATCTACACCAACTCTGTTCTACATTTTCAGGGAAATTTTTTCTCTTCCAAAAAGAAACTGTTCGTTTTACATAAGAGCCAGCTCTAGACTCTGAACCACTGGAAATTAACAAGGTAGCATCTGTGAAACAACCTCACATCCTCTTCAGTGCGTTCATCTCAACTGTTACCAGCTGAACTTGGGGAAACACAGGTCAGGAAAACATGATCATAAAGGCACCACACAATTACCTTTCCAGAACTGCATGGCTGAGAAGCATAACAAGAATTTGCAGAATAAATGTTCTTTTAAATACATTTCTACTAAATAAATATACACTGCAAAGTCAGGGCTAAGAAAAGGATAGAAAGAAGAGCTCTACTTATAGTAGAGACTCATATTTTCCAGCATTGCTATTTTGTAGTTCTCCCACTTCATCTCAACAATATTCTTCTGAGTTATAACATAACTCCACATCCTCACAATTCCTTTCGTAAATATCACCACCAATTACCATTCAGTAAACTGCGATTTGTTATTGACATACGTAGCTAAGGGCTCAATCATGGGCCTGGCATTACTCTGGTATAAAAATGACTTCAAGCTGCTTTGAAGATTGCAGCAAACACATCCCAACATTTTGAAAACAAAGATTCAACAAAATTCTAATATCACTTAGAGGAACGTGCTGAGATCTTTGTGCCTTTTGGGAGTGGGAATGTCATCAATGGGGAAATCTGAGGGGTCAAATCTTCAGCACGGCATTACTTTGATCATAGATTTTCCCTAGGAAATTATTTCTCCCTTCTGTTTTTTTCTCCTGAGGATATTAATTCTTCCTTTCACCTTACACTTGTGCGTTGTATATTTTAATTAAAACCCCTTTCCCAGAATAGAAAGAAAATTATAAGTATGAAATCTTAATGAAATGCTTATTTTTATAAAATATTTATCCTTTTTCATTCTAGTCTACATTTTTATTTGTCATTTTGGGACATCAGGTTCTTGAAGGGCTTTTGGTTTTTATTTTCAATGAAAGTTTGATGTTATTTGATGTAAATGGCTTCTGACAAGCTAAGGGTATAGCTGGGTCATACCAAAGGTAGTCACCCAGAGGACAGTTTCTCTGAGAAGTGCTGTCAGACTCTTTTCCCATGCAGCTAATCATTTAATAGGCAAGATGGTATCACTCCTGTTTAATAAAATGCATTTTACACTGGAGAAGCAACAAAGAATCTTGCAGTATTTGACATTTACTTTTAGGACAGAGAGAAGAGTAATGCAGTTGCCTAACGTCTATGTTGTTACCACCAGGTGTCTAAGAATCAAACATCATAGCAATAGGTTTTTTGCTCAGACCTAATAATTCTGTTTCAACAGCACATTGATGAGCAGAAGCTAATGTCCTTCTGTTCAGGTGTACTTTTTAGAGTCCTGCAGAGTTTATTGCTGAGAAAGTCTCTCTTTTCTGTTTCCTGAGTAGGCTGATAAAATTTCAGGCAGTTATGACTTTATAGCATGTTTTAAGTATCCACTTAATCATATGTCCAGGAGGAGCAAGAAGGGTTTTTGTGTAGAAGGCAATGAGGCAAATGATTAAAGAGAGTCTCTTTCAGGGCAGCTGATGGGAAGACGGAGGTCTTGTAGCCAGCCCCACATCTTGAGGTCTATCTTCAGGGTTTGTGAGTAGAAGTACCTTTACACTGTTTGTCCTGTATTTTGCCATAAAAAATCATTAGTGTTAAAACTGACCAAGGTAGAGAATTTCTTTTCACATCATACTGGATTACAAGTCGTATGTTTTGAGTTGGTATAATCAATGGAGATGCACTAATAGTCTGTCATACGTGGGGACTACAGTATGTGTCTGTAGTAACATATCCTCAGAGTTGCTGACATAAAATGACACTGTTTCCAAACTATTTTTATAAGCAGCCTTATAAGTGAGTTCTAGTGTGTGGCTCGCTCTCTCCTTCATACAGGTCTAGCTACTCGGTTTTCAAAGCACTAAGTCTGATTCTGTCATATGTCTATCTTAGCTGCTTCTTAGACCCTGTCATGCCTTCTATCATCTAAGCAGTCTCGGTTTCTCTTGCAGTTGTTCTCAATAATGTCCAACAGTAGCAGAAGGGATGGCTGAGTAAAGAGAGACAGAAAATTGATTTTCTGTGGATTTTTTTTACGTTCAGTAAAAAAGAACACTATGGAATATTTAGCCAGAGTGACTTCAAAATGAAAAATCACAGTACTTGTCTTTTAGCCAAAAAAAGAGCTTGCTACTCTGATCAGGAATAGGAGAAATGCTTCTGTGGGACCAAAGCAAAGGTGAAGCATGTATTGTCTAAGGCATTTTCTCCTTTGAGAGCATCAGATTTCCTCTCATTCAGGAGAAAGTGTAGAGGTCTAGGTTCTTATTTAGTCCTCACTTTGGCAAATACTCATCCAAGCTAGTGCCAGAACTAAAGTCTTCAGCCATGAGATTGCTCTCAAATTCTCATAAAATGCACTGCTTTTTTTCCCATCATATCATATCAAGAAAGTGCAAACATCAATGCCATTTAATGAACTGTGGTGCCAACTCATTCGTTCCAGGCAATAACTTTTTACTTAGCTCTACTATACAAAGATTAATATTAGTATGATCGCTTCATCTGATTATTATTTTTTAAGCTGTCCCAATTTTATGGGCGTTGTATGAATAAATTGTATTTGTTCTTCTTCTTCCCCTTGCAAGCGCAGTTCCCTAATATTAAATCTTCCAACATCCTGCATCCTTTCTATCAGGGTGTGCTGTTGCTGAGCAACACCAGATTTGCTCTTTAAAATTATCCAGGTTTCTTTAGCCAGCTTTGTGAGTTGGTGCAGCAGGGAAGCAGTAATATGTCTTAATGCTTTAAAAATATACATATTTTTGTTCAAACTGTTTATTAATATTTCTTGTATTTGGGCCATCATACATGGGTATGTGGCTATACATTTAAAAATAATACCGTTTCACATAATTTTTTAATTCTGCTATGTGGATTTTTGTAATTATATAACTGTACTTGTATAACATACATTAACTCCTTATACATAGATGCAAGAAGAGAGAAAAATTAAAAAATACATGTATTTAGGAAAGTTCTTATTGGAAAGATTTTTAATTGATTTTTTTTTCTTAAAGCATATATATTTCTGCTTTCTGAATGGTGTATGAGTGTGGATTCTTTCTAGTCGGAGCTTTAAGATGATTCACCCTCCTTCTTAACCCTGCTGACCCTCAACTGTCTAGGTATCATGCAAGTTGGCAAAATGTTTCCTTTGACCTTATAACTGAGTGCTGTAGGAATTATTTTCCTGTAGATTAAGCGCTATTAACTATTTCAACATGGGCTGTAATTCTAAGCCTTGACCATAGGACCATGTAAATCCCAAATATTTTATTCTTCAGTGTCAATTTTTAATGACAATAGCAAAAACTTTCACTTGTAATTCTTACAAGTGAAAGAATAATATGGCCATGTGAATAATAGGGCCATAATCTAGCAAGGTGATAAAAAGTACGTGTACGATTTGCACATATGGGCAATGGGACTCCACTGACTCTTTAATTTGGCAAAGGTTTATCTGAACTTTGAGACTCTGAGCTCACAATGTGGAGGTATCTTTAACTTCCCTGGGCTTGAAAACTTCTATAGAATGAAACATATGCGAAAAAGGAAACTTTTCTTAACTGGACCTAAGTTTTTATAGGATTTGGCATTGTAGACTTTGATGTTGCACCACTGCGGCAGAGAGAGGGTTAAAGGAAGTGTTTTCATTGACTGTAATGGGAGCAGGATCAAAGTCATTTTAATGGTAATATTTGCTAATTTTGATAGAAGAAATGATTGCTGTCAATTTTAAAATTGCTTTTAGTGAATATGAGATCATGGATTATCCTTTCTTACTGAATCCTTTGCTCTGAATTCTGTTGAAAGCAGGATCCGGTTGATTTTTAGGGTGGCTAACAAGGGTTCTTTCTGGCTGTTAGAAGGATTTTCCTATTTTTCACTATTTTTGCAGTAGATGAGTTTTTTGATGATGGGTTAAATCCAGTTGACAACTTGCATTTTCTCACTTACTTAGTTGGGAAAGAGGGTAAGTGTTGCAACCAAAGTCAGTGGTTTCTGTGCTGTTCCTTTTCTAGGACATAAAGATAACAAGGTATCTGTTATAATGTCGTTAGAATAGAATAACATTGTCAGTATATTTTCTTACGGATCAGCTTTTTGTCACTTGCTTGGGTCTTGTGGTTAGTAATGTCTGTGTTTTGTTGGGAAAGTAGCTAGGAATTCTCACACTGAAGAAAATGGGAAGTTAATTTAATGCAAATGTCTTAACCAGCCATCTGTTGAGATTGTGCCAAATCTGTCAAGCCTCATGCACCATGAGGCACATGGCTTGGCTCTCTGTGCCGTCTTGCATCTAGTTTTGTATCTCAACCAACACTGATGCCTCTTCATAATCCTGTACGGCAGATTGGATCTGCTTGACCTGACTCAGGACTTGCATCTGGCTTGTGGGGTTGCAAAGCAGGAGAGAGGTTGAAGTCATGCTTACATGGTAGAAGCTCAGGCTCTTAAGAACGCTAGTGAAAATTACAAACCTCAGCTACAGCAGAGGGCTCTGAGTGCCTTCCTCCTCCTGTTGCATGACTGAACACATGAGAATGCTTTGAGAGAGATGGATCTTGAGCAGTCTGCCATGTTTGCACATTGCTAAAGAGCTGTTTACTAGGAGCTGAGTCTGTCTGAAGTATGTTCTTCCTTGTGTTCAGCAGAAAGTAGCGTTAGCATAAGTTCAAACAGTCTCTCAACAAGGAGTTGAGAGAACAAACCAGTGGCAAATGGAGCTGCACTTTCAGGCACAGAAAAGAAGAGACTGGGCTGTAACTTCATACTTGCTTTCAGTTGATTTTCAGCTCACTGTTACTAAACAGAGCAATATCTTCAGCCCTTGCACTTCACCCTCAGCTGCATATGTCCACTGTTCTCCAGTGTTAGTGCTTGTAGAGCTATGCAATGAGTTGGATCAGGGAGCTAATGTGAATAAAAATGAATATTCGGGGGTTTTTTGCTGGGTTAGTTTGCAGTTGCATCAGTTCCCTTATCAGACTCACTGTGCAACCTTGGGAGAGCTAAAGACAGTATTAGAGAGGCAATGAGAAGGAGTAGTTTCATTGAGAGGGGAATTTAGAAGTACCTCATTTCACTGGCAGACTGGATTTATGCTGGATTAAAGCAGCTGTGTAACCATGGCCACAGATCTCATAGGATAGCTAAAGGGTTTTACAGTTGCTCTCTGTGCTTTTCTGAAAAGCTTGTAAATACCTGTTTTGCAAAGGAATAGTGCTGCAAGAACCTCATGTGTGAACTTCTGGAGGTTTATGGGACTTTTTCATTGTATGATAAAAGAAGAGGGAGTTCTGGGGAGGTATCTTTGCATAAACCAACAGTATAGCCATCAGCTGAATGTGTAAGTGGAAGAATCTTGAATCTTGCCTATTCTCCATTACAGCTTCCTTCTTATTGACTCTCTTCTTGTGTGCTCAAGTCAATATAATGATTAGAGATCAGTTTTAAATTAAAACTGATCATTCAACCCCCGGAAGATAAAAAGAAGGAAGTGCTTGAATGCACCTGCAGAACACAGAAAGCTAGAAGAAATGCTCTGGCAGTCATTGCAGAGGAGGCAAGGAAGAAGAGCACAGCAAATAATAATCAAAAAATGTTGATTACCACATTTTTAAAGCTGTGAGAGCTCCTTGAAAATGTTGACCCAAGCAATGATCACACCTAAGAGAAACAAAAGGTAATTACTTAGGAGCTAATAAATCCAAGAAGGAAGACAAAAATAGTATCAGGGGAAAGTGTTAAAATGATGTGCAAAGGATGAAAGGATATTTTAAGTCCAGATGTTCCTTTATGAATTTATGGGAAATGAGCCTGCTTTTGAATAGCACTTTGAAAGCTCTCCAAGGAGAAAAAAAATGCATTTTTAAATTCTGTAATCCTAATATAGCTGGGAGAAGTCTTTTTATTAATCAGGTCTCAGAAGGATGTCCTCAAATACAACTTTGTATTTCTCTTTAAGAATCTCATTTCCAGTGATGCTTGTAGAAAAAATTGGCTGCAATTAGATTGCTGGTGTACTTCCACCACAGTTTGACACTAACTGTATCTGTATGTGCCTGCTTCACTGTGGTCTGCTTGTGGTTATTTGTATTCACCTGTCTCCTGCCTCTTTGCATGGATGGTAAGCTCTTCCTGGACAGAGATCATTTTTTGATTTTGTATTGCTACACACGCTGCGTTGCTGGGTCCTAGCCCTTGGCTAAGAATCCTACTTAGTGTCACAACAAGGATAATGCATTCAAATACCGCTAAACTTTGCCATGTTTCAGAGCCTTCTGACCTCTAACCTGTGCCCACTACAGTGAATTTCTGCTGCCATTTCTGGGCTAAGTTTGGCTGCTTTGGACTCCTGACCCTCACTGACCCAGTTTATCAAATGGAGTGACAGTAATTCCATTAAGTTGAACAGCTAGTTGGAGAAGAGAAATAGACTAAAAAGTGAACCATAAAGAGTCAAAAAGCATTAAAGCAAATGAAAATAACTTAATGTTTATTACTGGAAAAAAAAATCTAAGATTTTTTAAGTCAATCTCTTTATATATAAGATATTAAACAACCACATAAATCCATGTGGTGGACCTAAGAAGTGACATTGGCCATCTTCTTCAGGACAAAAGACAAAGTTTAGTATACTCTGTAGGTTCTAAGAAAGTGTTTACAAGCCAACTTGTATTTAGTTTCCTTCTTACTAGAGCATTGAAGGAACTTGCATATGGCCAAAATCTCAGTCAGCACCTTTCAAAACCTGACAATTTTCTTGGTGTCATTTGTCTACATTTTCACATTAACAGCATACAAAGTCTTGAAGAAAGACCTTGAAGAAAGACAATTTGGTAACTGGAAGAGTTAACCGAGAATGGAGGAAAAGTTTTTTTGATAAATGAGGCTGTTGTTCTCTACTCAGTTGTTAAAGGGATTTGAAGCTCCTGGCATACTGATGCACAATCTTCAGCAGGTCAGAAGACTAGGTCACTAGTTTTGTCTAGTGTACTTAAACTCTTACGAAATCAAATTCCATCCACTCAGCTAAGTGAACTTATGCCTAACTTAAATCATATTGCAAAGCATTCAAGAAAACATTTTTTTCCCAATTACATTAAAATGAAGCTAGCAAAAGTCTTGAGTGATGAAGGATTTTTTAATGATATGCTTGATATTTCAGAATCTTTAATTTCGTTTTTTGAAAATCACAAGTAGCTATGAATACTGCACATCATTATCTAAAACAAACACTTCATGATTTCCCTGAGCACATCCTGGAAATAATGATCAGTTGCTGCCTACAGAAGATAACAAACAATAAATATTGTACTGTAGAAAGAATGAAATTTTGCACTGAAGTGCTTACCCTATGCCTCTTTTAATTTGCACATTATTCAGATGGTATCTAAAAGAATATTTATTTATATACCAAAAGTTAAACTCATTAAAAAGTGCCACCACACAGACAACTCAAGATGCATATTTATTTTCCAAAATCTCATTAAGCTCAGGTACTTCTTTTACATTTCCTTTCATAATAATGAAGCACATACATAGTTTCTTTCTGCTAACACTGAACAAGGAATTTTTTAAAACAAGGTGTACAATTCTTATAGACAAAACTGTTAGGACAAATGTGTTCTGCCTCCCCTTTTGCTTTAGCAATCTGCCAACAACTCCCTTCAACACCTTGCCTGGTCCCCTTCTTCAGATGTAAGTACAACTGGAACACGTTGTAAAAGTGTACATTATTACTAGTTGGAAGGGAGTATGAGAAACAATAACAAAGGCTTCAAAGTATAAAGCTGCTCCTTGTATTAGTTTCATCTTAATGTGGAGTGTTTTGGGGGTTATATAATTCAAAACGGCACTAGATCACAGAAAGGCAGGTTGAAAGTTGTCAGTCATGTTACTTCCTCAGCAACATCACCATTTCATCACCCTGCCTGGGATGTGTGTGTATTTGTCTACATATGTCAATAACTGCTTAGTAGTAAACCGGTACTAACAGCGTTCCTTCACACTGCGAGTTCTTGCAAGTGAGTCAGCTCATAATTACTTAGCATTGCACTGAACGGTCAAAGGCTCAGAGTTAAATTTCAGGGCCCCAAATCCTCATCCTCGTATTTGGGAGGAGTCCTCACTGATACAGCAATTCAGCTGAAATTGGCAAAGTAAATGTTGTCCTGAGGAAGGCTTCCAGATTCTGTCCCTTATTTTCTGCTGCTTATCTTTAGAAATGGTGAGACCTTTGTTAGTTTTAGACCTTCTAGTTGTCATTTAAAGTATGCCTGTTAGTCACGCTCCCCTTGTAAAGTAAGAGGGGGTTTAAACTGTGTGAAAAGTATAAAATTGTCTGTTTGGTTACTGCATGTCCTTTACTCCTGGTGGAGTAAATGGAAGATAAAGTTCCTAGCAAATTGATTTGCACGATTTTTAACATGAGGAGGATCAAAATTACATGGAGGAGATACTGTTCCTGGATCTGACTTTTTACCCACTATTATCAGTGGCAAAATTCCCTTAGCAGAATTGGGCCTCAGGTTTCCTAGTCACTTACTATTCTTAAATACTTTTCAAAAACATCATACAAATCCATTAGCAATTGAAAAAATATATGATCTTTACGTACTTGACTTATCTAAATGCTTTGGCCTATCCTCAAAAGGCTCTCATTTTTCAAAGTTGTTTTAAACTGGAATGACATTTTGAATTCCTCCTAGCATGAGTAATCAGGCTAAAGCCTGGCAAGGATTTGTTACGTTGCAAAAAAGATAAATAAAGGGTACAACTTTCAAAAGTTGTTTTCTTTTTCTCTTTCTCCTAAAAGATTCTGTAATTTAATACAATGAAAATCATCAAAGAAGAAGAAAGTTAAATCTATCCTCTCTCCTCACTTTTAAGGACTTTTTAATGTGACAGTAATATTTATTTTTGGCTTCTTGAATTTTCTGCAGAATCACCTTAGCGTTCATTTATGATAGTCTTTTGAACAGATGTTCAAAATAGAGATGTTTAATGGAAATGTGTGATTAATACCCAGCTCCACGCAAAATGTCCTGGGAGAAAACCTATTGTCTGTAACTGTGATTAAAGTATCTCTGTAAGTTCAACCTCTTTATAGCTCAGTCTCCATTACAGGGGGAGAGTAGTGGATTAAGTAGTGGGAGTTACACTTCATTATTTTCATTG
This sequence comes from Fulmarus glacialis, assembly GCF_000690835.1. NCBI lineage: Eukaryota > Metazoa > Chordata > Aves > Procellariiformes > Procellariidae > Fulmarus > Fulmarus glacialis. The sequence goes on along the minus strand of NW_009199398.1, from coordinate 17,698 downwards.
TTGTAATAAAATATAAGTATTATTTAATAAGTATGTGAGGATGAATTCAGCAGTAGGGCTTGAAGACTAATGAAAACGTTAACTTTATAATCTTCTTAGAATTGCCATTTCCGTATTCCAAGAACACTTAATCAGGACCATTATGCCAGTTCCTGCTTCTCTTTTCCCAAACAAAGTACCACTAGCCGACACCACTTTCTGAAAAGTTATGGAAAAAGCTGTGTCATTATGTAACATGAATGTCCTTTATCCGTGACCAGCCCAGCATCTGTGCAGATGTGATGAAAGTGTACTTCAGTTAGTGAATTATACAGAATATGAGGAGGCATCAGAATATTAACAGAGGAGAGGGCTGTTACATACGCAGGAGATGGCTCTTTCTCCTCTAGCTTTTACTCCCTACTAGAATGAGAGTGACTTAGTTTTACAAAGATCATCAGCCTGTAATAAGGACTTACTGTGCAGGGCTCATGACCTTTGCTTTAAAAAATGTTATTGAGTTTCTTTCTAGTGATGAAGTATTCACTGCTGAGAAACAATCCTGAGCATGATGATAAAATATTGCAAATGCCTAGCTGGGGATGTACATCTCTAAAGGTGGTATTTTTTACAGCTGAAATATGTTATGCTAAAATACTCCCAGTCGGCCTAATTAAAACTGAGAAGCAAGTGAATGCCATATTTGCCATCTTCATGTTCTCATGCTCTTAACCTATATGACGTGCATTTATGCTCCCATAAAGTTCATTAAGGACCACATAACTTAAAGATAAATTGCAGAAATGGTAATCATTGGATTATAAACCCATGACAGTATTTTACAGTAGTTATAATGAATTTCAGAAAACTCCTTTCAGTAACTTTGGGTTTAATCCAAAGAGTATCATAAAGCATTAAATGGTTCTTTATACTAACAAATATTGAGTTTTCTCCATGTTGTTGTACATGTGAGGTACTGCATACAAACCACAGTAACTACAGAATCTTTTTCTCAAGGCATTAGAGTGAACTAAAGAGTTACTGATCACACATCTTCATCTGTATGTTTTTCCTAATCTGATTGCTGTCTGTTCATAAGAGAAGTCAGTTTAGAGATGTGAAAGTTACTGTCTCCTCTGGTGTGTTTCCAGCTTCTTATGACCTCACAGAAACATCCTTTAGATTTAGTTCTGTGACATACCAGGAGCAGCATGGTGACACAGTTTTACTGGCCAGATGTAAAAGGAAGCAGAGATCGCTGTTTGCAGTGCTATGTCATTGGATCTCAAGTGGAGAAAAAGGATGTTCATTCAACATTTCTCAGTAATTGATATGTTTTGAAGTGAGGTGCAGTGGAACTGAGCACAACAGCAGCAATTTTCAGAGAGACTGAAGGGGCCAGAGAAGGGCACAGGACACCATATGACAGTACTATCATCCTAAACAGATCAAGCTCTACTCTTCCTCCAGGAGGAATGATTTACAGGGAATTCCATATTGGGGCCTTTCCAGAAGGGAAATAACTTTGTCCTTCTATCTTCAGTGGAGATGACTGAATGCAGTAATCATTGCTCTCCTGTTTGGTTTGAAATTGGCTTTCACATTTCCAGTTTCACGTTGGCTCTTACTGGATGAGGACACAAAACTTAAAGTCACAATCTTAATTTTTGTTATATCCCCTGTATGCGTTTAAGGCATTGCTATCAGTTTCAGATCTCTTGCTGAAAGTGTGGCAAGGTCTGTCTTTCAAAGCTGCAAAACACTCATCAGCTCACTGGTTTCCTTCTTAATTACTGCCTCTTAGTTCTCAAAGAGTTCATACAAGCCTACCGTTCTGTTTCAGGGGGATCATGCTATGCGATCATGCAGTCATTGGGAAAAAGATGATTTAATTGAAGATAATTGATAATTATTCAAGAATTAAAACTCAATGTTAAAAAGAGAAGCATTTTAAAGACAATTTTTTTTGGCCAAGTAGTTTTCTTAATTATAATCAAGACCATCTACTCAATACCTTATTGGACCTTTAAGAACAGCTAATTGTTATATTCTAATAGATATTCTTTATTTTTCTTGATTATTTTTCAATTTTATACAGGACTTGTATATCAACAAGATTTTTTTAATGTTGATTTAAATAATGGCTTGTATCCTTACTGTTTATTAGGCTTTAAAATGCCTACCCATTTGTGTACAAAATCTTTATAAAATGAAATGTAGCTAATGGTTATGTCATAAGCAGGACAGTGACCTCTAATGGTAAATAAGCAACTCACATGATGAATTGCTAAGACTTTCCTCATTATAATTGTAATGAAACTGCATTTTCTGTACCTTTCTTCAGGGCCCATAGTAGGCACAGGCAGAGCAGTAGTCACCTAAGGCAGCAAGACAGTTAGGGGCAGCAAAAACCAGCCCTGACCCACTGCCAGGGTACTGACAAGCTGGCTCTTCCTGCTGCCTAAGGAGAAGCCAGTGTGTGTAAGATGGTCACTTCAGGTGTGAGTGCAGGAAACCCCTTTGAAAAATCTGTCACCCCATGTTGTATCACCTCATCCCTTTGAACAGTGTCAGAAGCAGCCAAGTTTTGCTCCCTTTCCAGATCTTTGGCCAGTTTTTCCCTCTTTTCTTCCCCTTCCTGTGAAACGTGTGACCTGGTCACTCTCCCTTCAGATGCCAGTGTTTCTTGCTTGTATTGCTGTGCTGAGAAGCCCTGGGCCAGTTTTGCCTTTACTAAAGAGGCATTGCAAGTGTTTTACAGGAGCAGGTTCTTTCCAGAGTACAGCTGGGAAATGTGAGAGAAACATTGATCTGCTTGATGCCAGAGAGAGCAAAGTTGGGAAATGGAGCTCTAATATCCTTTCTCTTTTTTTTTTTCCTGATTAAACATGGCAAAACTTTTACCTTTCTCTGTGCAAAAATCTTTACTAACATAAACTCAACTCCGAATCTAATGTATAGAAATGATAGTTCGGTGACAATTTTTAACTTTAAGTGTAATATTTCCCTTTAGTCTTCATAATACTAGATAATATTACAAAGTTATCTACTGGTATTTGAATTGGGATAATGCTGTTATGGTAGATCACACACAGATGTACTACATATGGACCTTTCAGCACCAATTGCAACCTGGTGCAGACAGTATTCAGCAGTGCCAATACTAACATGGTGTCTGTTTTGGACTTGCGGGGTATAATCATCAGGGCAAGATGAGAAACATTTGTTAAGGTGGAATCAGATCAAAGTAAACTAGCACATTACTTCCCCAATGTAATCCTTAGCTTTTTGGGCAACAGAGTTTGAATTTTTCACTTTTGCTGTGTGGGAAACTGGAAATAATTTGGCCAGGAAATTTCCCAGAACACCCTGAACAGGGCTGCTCTGCTCTTCAACTTCTTTGGTGAAACTTACACTGTCTCTCAGGAATTTCTTTTTTATTTTTTACTGCAATGCACATCTTGAGTATTCTTACAGCTGGTAGAGATTTTATTTTGCCACTTGGTGTATTACACAGATACAGGCTGCAGATTTTGAAGGCTCCTGGGAACTCAATATTACTGTAATTTTGTGTGTTTCAGGGTTGGGTTTTTTTTTAAATTTTCATAGTATTAGCATCTGTTTTGCTTTTATTTAATACCAGGAAGGCAGTTGTGACAAGAATATTAGTGTTGACACCTTCTGATTTCATCAGTGAGATTTTAAAAATCAATCAGAAAATATCAAATCTATCCCTGAATAATTGATTCTGTGGTGAAGTCACAAGGGTTTTATTACTCCAAATTCTTTTGCAATACTTGATCTTGAAGATTTCTAGCATTCTGGGTCAAAATCTTATGAAAAAAATCTGTGATTTGAGCCTTAATTTAAAAATGGATCTCAAAGAACAGACTGTTTACTGCACATGTCACTGTATAGATAAGCCATTGGGAACAAGTCAAATGCTTGCAGTAATATTTAAGGCTGATATTTTAAATATGAATGAGGAATCTAGATGCATTAGGAACTGATAATCAGTAGGCTGGAGAATCCTCATAAAATAGTTAAATTTCTATAGCGTTTTTTTTTCTGTAGTAACAAGAACAGTGTTATAGGTTGATGGCGACCTACCAAAAAGAAGAGACTAAGTTATGTGAAATAATCTGTGACATTCCAGATTAGAATTATTCTGTTTAGCTTTATTAAAAAGGAATGCACAAGTCTGCTGTGAGATTCTGAAGGATGGGACTGGAATGTGGTTAAGTTCATATTTAAGCAGTCTAACTGTTCCAGTTTGGAGGAGTCTGGATGCATAGGCAGCCTCTCCTAAATGTCCTGACCATGGAGTTTTAGTATCTTTTTACTGCTGATTTTGGATTAGTATTGTCTGATTTCTTTCAAAGCACTCTGAGTCTCACCCCTTTTTCTCCTGAACTTTTCTGTCTGAGATTAAGGATACAAAGACACTGCTACTCTAAAATAATTTCTTATATGTTTGACCTGTTAAACATGATTTTTCTCCCTGTTTGCCTCATTGTTTATGTTTTGTGTTCATATGTTTTCATGGTGCCTCCATTGCCACAGGCTTTATAATTGTTTGAATAATTATACCTTCGGGGTGTTCATAGATGTAAAACTTCCTGGTGCGATAATGTTCTGCAAAGGGCTGGTGATTTAAACTTCCTGTATTTAGAGTCTTTCTTACAGATTAACAACTCTTACGTTTAAAAATAATCTGAAAGCAATTATTTTAAGTTATTTTGCATGTTTAATAAAGTTATTAAAATTTTTCTGTGATAGGAACTTAGCATAAAACAAAATTAGCTAATAAAATAAATCTTATATTACTGGAAAAAGTAAAGGAAATGAACCATATACAAATAAATTTTTGGTGGATGGTGTTTTTGGAAGCAATGTTTGTTTAAGAATTAGTTTATACAGTTTTAAACTGATGTATTCTGCAGAACCGTAGCTGACTTAGTAACAGCAGTCAAAGGAGAAGGTAGCAGAGTTTATGACTTCCTAGATGTATTTCGTGGTGAAGCCAGGAGGTAAAATATTTTAAGATTCTTATGGTGGCAGAGAATAGATTATAAGTGTCCTGAGTGTTGGACATGGGACCAGAAGGGATGGATAAAACCACATTTTTAAACTGTTTCAGTAGAGTTCAAAGCAATTGCTGAATTACCTGTGATAGAGACAGTGAAAAATGTATTTTATTATTCTTTCCTGGTAGCTGGAGTATTTCTTTTTGTCAAAATTGCAATCAGACTACATCCCACTTCAGGCTAACATTATAAACTGAGATTTAAGTTTTTAGGAAGCACAAGTTTTAAGGAAGCACAAGCAGTGCTATATGGGCCTTCCTCGTCCTTGGTATAAGCATATTAAACTAGAGTGATTATCTCTGAGTTTTCTAAGCTACATTAACTGGATCATTTTGGGATAGAATTAATTATTGATATAATAATTAAGTCTCACAAACATATTTTTTCCTGAAAACTACCGGAAGATTTAATTTAACAAATAAACGCTTTGTGACAATTCCCCAGTATTAAAAAAATCCAATTACTGTTTCATAATCCTGTAAAAAAAATTGCAAAAGGTTAGGTTGTCAGACAGTTAAGTGGAGTTTCAACTTTAACATGAGCAATTACATTGAGTGCTTTTGTACAGTCAGTAAAGGGAGATAGAAATATTTACTATTGCTCAGCTGTTGTGTCCTGGTTTAACCCCAGCCGGCAACTAAGCCCCACCCAGCCGCTTGCTCACTCCCCCTCCACAGTGGGATGGGGTAGGGAATTGGAAGAGTAAAAGTGAGAAAACTCATGGGTTGAGATAAAGACAGTTTAATAGGTAAAGCAAAAGCCGCGCACGCAAGCAAAGCAAAGCAAGGAATTCATTCATTCCTTCCCACCGGCAGGCAGGTGTTCAGCCATCCCCAGGAAAGCAGGGCTCCATCACGTGTAACGGTGACTTGGGAAGACAAATGCCGTCACTCCGAACGTCTCCCCCTTCCTTCTTCTTCCCCCAGCTCTATATGCTGAGCATGACATCGTATGGTATGGAATATCCCTTTGGTCAGCTGGGGTCAGCTGTGCCAGCTGTGTCCCCTCCCAACTCCTTGTGCACCCCCAGCCTGCTCGCTGGTGTGAGAGGCAGAAAAGGCCTTGACTCTGTCTAAGCGCTGCTCAGCAGTAGAAAACATCGCTGCATTATCAACACTGTTTTCAGCACAAATCTAAAACATAGCCCCATGCTAGCCACCACAAAGAAAATCAACTCTATCCCAGCCAAAACCAGCACATGTTGTAATGCAGTTCCTTATAATTTTCTACTCCTTTTTGCCTGCAGGTTTCCATCTTTTTATACACTACATGTATGTATTAGATATAAATAAAATATAATAGAATGCAGGAATATTGGAAGGTAATACATGTATTTCTATGGTGCTGTTTCTGTTAGTTCATATTTAATATTTCCTGCTTTATGGTCTAAATACAGGGTGGACTTCAAAAGTGCTTGCTGGAATGGGCTATTTATACATTGCCTTTAGAATACTATGTGATACTTAGTGATACGGAGAATAATACTCAGTTTAATTAAAAAAAATCTAGTTTTCGTTCATAGGGTTTTTTAGATGTGACATAAACAAATATATATTCCAGATTTGTGTTTTCACATCTCTGCAAATTAGAAATTATTGTTTTATCAAGCCATAAACAGCTAATAATACCATAATAACACATTTCATCTATGTTATGAAATGGCAATCAATGAACAATCTGAAGCTAATCTGTGTAGTGTATTTGGAACTTCATAATGATTTGGGGATTTGTAAAGTACCCATGGGCTTCTTTGCAATCACTTCTGGGGACACTGATGTGTGTGTTCAGCAATGGCAGAATGAAAAGATAAGAAACTGCCAAGTATTAGCCTGTAAAAACTAATATACCAGAATATTACAAATACTGTAAGTGACCTGACCATTGAGGTGCAATTATACACTAACTGTGGTGGATTATTAGAATTTCCTGCATGACTGTATCGATCCAGCTTAAAAGTGGGCAGTGGGAAGAGCAAACAGGAAAGCATTATCATAGATCTAGATATGGATGCATAAGTATGTATTTGAAAGCCTATACGGAAATAGTTGGCTGCTTGTATCCTGTCTCTGTGGTGCTGCAACCTTGTTCTGTGGAAGCTCAGAACCTGGAAAACAAAAAACCCCACCCAGTTAATAGATGCAATTAAGGAGAGCCTTAAAGGGCTATGAATTTTCAGAAGGTATCTATACTTTCCAAAAGCCGTTTTCAGGAGCTGCCACCGATCACAATGAGGGGGAAACAGAGTGTATGTTATAACTGCAGTGGCCTATCCAGGAGGCTAGCTAAAACCTTGGTGCACTCCTGGACGCAGTTTAATACATCCCTGTGCCATGGTGTGGAACACTGTGTAGAATGGTGGAGCACAGCCCCAGTGTTAAGAGTGTGACCCATGTTCCAGCTACCTTCACGTTCCGCCTATTCTCATAGCACACAAAGTTGGGACTATCTAGGAAGGTTTCCACAGAAGAATTTACTACCTAATGTCACCTGAATAAAAGCACTGCAGGAACACATGGTGGCCCTTCAGTCTGGGGACACTGCCCAGGATATCCTCCTGCGTCCTCTGTAGCAGTATGAACACACAGTTTTCTCTCCCCACTTGAAGATGTGGCCTGTTGCAGTGTGTGTACTCCAGGAAAGCTGCTTCCTTGTTTTGGTTTTGCAGTCACTTCGATACTAATGATTGTTGTGTCTCATGGGTGGTCCGTTCTTTGGAGCTTGGGGTGCGTGCGGCTGGAGAGTGGGTCGTGGGTGGTTGCCATACTGAAGCTGTGTTCAGGAACAAGTAGTGGAGCTGTGCTGATGCAGGTTGTGCTGTGTAACCCTGATCTCTGGCTGTGGGAGAAAACCAGCAGTTCGATGGCCAAAAATACTAAGAGTAGAGTAGCAGGTCTCCTTCAGAGCTAGCTGCATGCCCACCTCCTGTCGCCTCTTCTCTTGGTCACCTAGGATCAGCCATATGAAGATTTTCATACAGAATTTGTACGGTTGGCTAATTTGCAACCCTGGCTACAGTCTTCTCAGAAAGGTCTTCTCTGTATGGCAGAGGGCTTAAGCATGTTTCTTCTGGATAGGTTTGTAGGGTGGTTTGGCTAACTGAGTGCCTAATTCCAGCGAATCCAGAGGAATCCTTCAAATTGAACTTTTCTTTAGTCTTCTTTGAAAATCAAAGCCCTGGTGAACATTTGTTGCAGACAGTGGTATCTGATATTTGTAAATCTTTGCTATGAAGAAACTTAGCACAGGAAGCAAAGTCTCCTGCATTTGTTCTACTAATACTAGAAGAACTTCTATACGTATCCCTGATTTTGTGATAGATGATGATCTTCTGTAAAGATTTTATAATGTGGAACTTGGAATTTTCACAGAAGGTATCTTCCAAAAGAAAGCTTTAAAAATCACTAAGAAATGTGACTTTAAAAGTGTATTTGTAGCCATTGAATTATACAATCAGTCACACAAAATTATTTAGGCAACATGACTTCAGCTTCTAAGTTCTTGAATTTGAAAGTCTTCTATATTGTAAGCATGGATATGCACTATTTAAAAGACAGAGAAAATTAATCTGTGATAAAACTTTTGTATGGCTTATAGCTTGAACCCCAGATTCTGAGGACAGCATATACTTTTTATGTGAAAGAAACAGAGTTCAAATTTAGGACACCAACCACTTGGTGGCTTAAACAGTCTAGATACAACAAAATTCTGCAATTAACCTTAAGATCTGCCTCTGTAGAACTGCAGATTAATCAGTCTTATATCTCAATCAACCATAAACAAACAATATAGAGCAATGAATAAAAGAATAGGAGATTTCAACATAGCAATGAGTTGGATTCTTGGTGTATCCTGTAATTCCTCTGTGTCACAAGCTTGAATCTCTAGGCTATAGTAAATGATCCCCACGAAATTCTTAATCAACTAAGGTGGACAGAAAACTCTTGTTTGACAAGTATATGTTATTTAGAAACACTTTCTACTTAACTGTAAACACTGTATGGATCAAAAAGGAAATATGAAAATAGCTATTATTACAGAGTCACTGGTACGTTGGAAGAACTGTTAAATTTGTCAAAAGCTCTCTGAACCAGATTTAAATTTTTTTTATTGGTATATGGTTCAGAATTTCAATTGGAACTGAAAAAGAAACTTGATTTGCTGTATTGTGGAATAGTTATACATGCCGCATTGTCCCCACTTCAGTCATTACTGAGGAAATTAGCACTGATTCACGAAGGAGCCAATGATTGTTTTGTTCCTCATAGTAACAGAAATTCAGGAATGATGACTGAGGACATTCGGAAAGGTCCTTTCTCATTGTTCCCATTCCATGATTTAAAAGTTTGATATAAATGTGCAGAGAATAATGAGACTAACCAGATAAAGTTTTACATTTTTTCATTAATGACATCTAATTGCCACCTAGCATGAACTAAGTATAAAACACAAAGGACAATAGTAAAATAGAGGCATTAATACAATTCTGCCTGAAATAAGGTGTTGATAAAGATGATCCAAACAGTCTTTCTATGCATTTCTGGAATCAAGCTGTGTAGTTCAGATAAAGCAATCTGAAGTGTAGTGTTGCAACCTGAGTACAAATATAATGTCATTCTGTACATGGCAAAGCTTTTTTACCAGTTTCCTCAACTGGCTAAACTGGTGGAGTTATGCCTATGGTTGGCAAATTACGCCTTTTAGCAAAGAGCATAGGTGTACAGCAAACTCTAAGGGCACTAGTCTGCTTCTAATCTGCCCCATCTATTAGTACCTCTGAAAGCCCCCTTGACACAAAACAAAGGGAAGAGAACACCTAGTAATCCAAGTAAATTAAAAAGTACAACTGACAAAACCGGGAAAAGATTTTTTTTTAAAAATAATTTCCAAGAAACCGTCATAGGAGCTGCAGTTTAAAATACATGCGGTCAAGAATTGTGTTTTTACAATAACCTTAACTTTTTACCTTAATTTTAAAACTTTATTGAATTTGGAGGTGATGTATCACTGTTCAGCACATAATGTCCACTGCAGCTGTGAAGTCAATGAAGTATGAATTTGTAGGTCTCATGCTGAAGGATAGGTGCAATGTGATGTTACTGTTTTTCTGCCTTTCTTCTTGAAACAACCAGATTTATTTGAAATGGGTGAGCTATTATATTCCGTCTGTTCACAGTAGTTCTCTTCCTACTTTCATACTTAGCTGCCATTAACATTAATGGGAGGTATGCACAGAGAAAGGAAATTAAATGTCTTAATTTTCTCGCATCTGGTAGACAGCTGTACTTTAAAAGCACGCCATACAGGAGAGTGAGTAAAGAATAGCACTTCCTTTTATATGCTGATACCTACTGTAATAAATACAGGCTAGGGAATGAAGTATTACAATATCCAACTACTGCTGAAAATTTTACAACTAAACCCCTGGACAGCATGTTTGACAGAAATTAGCTGTATTGTATCCCCAAACCACTATTTTTGGTTTCTGTATGCAAATTACTGTTCAAAACTCACCGTGGACGAATTCAAATAGTACATGGCAGCTTGGGAACACCCCAAGCATACAATCAGGCAGACTTAAGTCTGGGAAAAGATGTTCTTTCTCTAGTCTGTGCATATTTATGGCGCATTCATGGTGTTCGTATTTTTTTTCTGAAAGTGAGACAGCAGCATCATTTCCTTAAACCACCTCTGTACCCAAGAATCTAAAATTAGTTCAGTGTTATTAAGCATTGCCTGTGACAGTATCAGATCCATAGCACCAGAAATCAAGCCTGCTGGTTCATAGAGAAAAACTGGTTAAACAGTGAGTTTGTGATGTAAACTGTGACTGATCTGCCCACAGTTGGTTCAGAAACTTTGTCTGTATGCATATCCACGCAAACACATATTTTATGACCAAACACATAATACAGATCATAATACAACAAGTTAACAGGGTGGTCTAGGAACCATTGAATTCAATGTTTATTACTGATATTGGTGAATCCAACGTTTTACTCAGGATGCATTTTCATTATCAGATTGAGGTGATCTACAATGAATTGCCACTGATCTGTCTTATTCTTCAGCCAGCCCAGGGCGGAAGGTGGGACAGCCCTTTTTGGTGACAATGCAGTTTTAGATTGGCTTAAATTGATTATGAAACCACATCCTTACACAGCAACGACAGTATAATAGGGATGTAGAAAGCAATTTATTGCACTGTCATATGAATGAGCAGATTATTTTATTCAATAAAGATGCCAAATTTCAGTCTATCCTAGCACTTGTCTTTCCATGTCCTGCAGTGTACCATTCACTGTAGTACAGTTCCAGTGACATTCTTAACATCCTGGGTAGTGTGGATGTATAATAAAACTTTTTCCCGAAAGACCCCAGTATCTGATTAGGAAAAAATAAGCTTTAACCTCAAATAATCTTTTCCTTTCAACTCCTCACTTACATTAATATGTGTAAGTTCCCTCACAGAATCCCTAGTTATTTCTAAATTTTTCCATCTCTGGATATAATTTTCTTTCATTTTTGTTTGGAGTGGTAAGCTCATTTTGGTGTCTTCATTTTCAGTATGCACAAATACTCATTATTGTTCAGTTTCTGTATGGTTTTGAAGAATTGCCAATTTACAAGTGGTCAGTCAGGCTTTCACTTTAGACAGTAGTCAACGTGTGCTCTATAGTTCTATAGATCTATAGATCTATAGATCTTTTTTGCAAATTATACTATGTGAAGATTAATCTGAAAGGGAAGGTGGGCACTGACAATTCCTCAGAGTGGTATGTGGTTATTTTTGCTTTGAACTCGAATAGGCTGGTCCCTAGCCACAGTGGCAGATATATCTGAGTTACATAATAAATTTGTTGCTTTTAATTCTATTTGGGAAAATTTATAGAATTTGGGGCTTTACGATTTGGGACTCAGTCCGTACATAGTGTTCTTTTTGCACAGAGGGAGGGATAAAAGGTCTTGTTTTATGACTTGGCTGGTTGTCCTGCCTGTGATCGTTTTCTCCATTGCGCGTGTTTGTTTTTCTCTAGTAGAATTATGGATGATAAAAGTGAAACAGAAGTAGCAAATTGCCAAGTGGCAACTTGACTTTAAAGACCAGAACTGACCATGAATGAACTGAAAACTGTTTCTACAAACATAAACACCTAATTCTTCTCTCACATGGGTGTAAATCAGAATAACTCCAGTGAAGATGTAGTGATTCAGATTTTAAAAAAAAGTATGTAGCAGCATCAAGTTTTCACTGTTTCCAATATGATGCTGTGTTTTGATAGGACATGGTAGGGTGATATGACAGATTTAAGACTTTCAATGTAACAGCAGTGAGTAATCTGAAGAACTGAATTTAAACAGAAGTACAGCCCAGAAATGCCTTGTTCCATTTGAAAGATGGGATCCTTAGTACATTTAAGCTTGATGTGCGAAATCCAATTACTATTAAATAAACGTTTACCATAACAATTTTGCTGAAGCTAGTTTGAGCATCTTTGAAGGAGTTTTCAGCTGACTTTTATTCCTTTTCCTTGTTTGCATCATACATTTTATTGTCCAGTCTCGTTCTTGTGCATAGTCTGAGAATCACAGTCAGCTGACAGGGATTCCTGCTATAAACATAATTCTTTTCATTGAGTTTCCAGAGAGTATAGGGCTTCACTGCAGCAAGGGAGACCTTCCTAAAGAACAGGGCACTGCAGAGATCAAGAGTGTAATTGCTTGGCTGCTGAGGACCTGAATGTTTCTACAGAGATTTTGAATGCCTTGACATAAGGTGGGGTAAAACATAGGCCATGTTTACAGGGTGTTATTGTTCCTCTGTAATGATGCCAGTGTGCCTCTGCTTTCCTGTGGGAATGCTCTATTCCAGAATAATCCTTTAAATTCTTTATTCTAAAACAGAACGTCTGCAGAAAGGAGATACGTGACAATACTTAGGGTCTGATACTTGTTAGCCTGTAGTTATCCTGGTCAATATAACCATGCGGACCAGATTTTAGACAGTGTGGAAAAGCCAGAAGAGTTTCTTTGTTTTGAACTTATATATCTGAATTTTACAAAGATTTTCCCCCCATGTTAAAGTATGTGATGTAGTAGGCAATGCTCTTTTAAAATATACTGTTCTTTCACATGCCTAATGACTTTTTTGGAAATCCTACTATAAAAAACAAAGCCACACCATTACAACTTCCATCTTATCTCTCTTAAATCTCTCAGAGATTCTTTTCAGCCTTGATGTACTTCTGGGCATCCAGAGCCAGCTGGTGAGCTTTGACTGTTCTATTCATTCTTTGCCTTCTTTTACCTCATACTATCAGCTAATTCTCCATGCCAGCTATTTGTAATACATCCCTATTAAGGAAACAAAACCTAACAGAACAAGAAGCAGACTTCTTACAAATATATTCTAACTTTTCATGCTGTTCATTTGCCTGCATGCTATCACCTTGTACCTGCTTCTCTGTTCACACCTCGCTTGACACTAAAACCTTTTGAGGCAACACTGGTTTTTGTTCTGTGTTTGCATAGCACAGGAGTAATCTTTCCTTGCACTCCAACTACTGCTATCATATGTATTTTCACAATAGTAATGAAGAAAGGTTCTAATACTCCAGAGAATAAAGAAAGAGGGAAAAAAAAGTAGTTAAAAGGAATGACTGTAGTGATTCATAAGACTGAAAGTAGAAAGATGGAAGAATATGCTGGACTTCAGAAAACTCCACTGTTACATAACTTCATATAAATTTCAGAAGGTTGTGAATTTATGTCCGTATCATTATCAGATCATTCTACTTTATTATTCACTTTTAATTAAAAAAAAAAGCTCCAGAAGGGTATGTTTATCCCTGCAGAGATCTTTCAATAAAATAAAAAGAAAGGTAACAGCTAAATGAGTATTCTGTGTCTATCAGGTCTACTCTGGTCAGAAAAAGAAAAGGGAAAAAGGGATAGAGTAAAACTCTGTCTGATCTGATTTTACACTCAGACCTGATTAAGGTTTTACATAAGATGATAAAAGTCATAGTCACTCTACAAAAATATCATAAAGTTGAAGACTTTTTATGGGCATAATAGACTTTTTAATTTATATTGCAGTCAAATAGTCACTCTTGCTAAAAACATCCCCCTGACTGAGATTCACTAATACCAGATTAAAAACTGAAGTAAAATGAGTAGAAACTAAAATAAAAATAGTGATTATTGCAGTGGGATGGGACAAAACACAGTTTTTTTAAATGGATCGAAGCCGCTATCCAAGATAGGATTGTGACTTGCTCCAGGCAGGAACAAGCGAGCAATGTTCATTTTCATTGGACTTCACAAAACACATTGGGGAGATCATTTAAATCAGATGAATCCATCTGAACCCAGCTGTCCTTTTTATCCCTTGTGAAGTTAGTAAAAAAAAAAAAAAAAGTAATGTACTGAAATGAAACATTTTCAATACATTTGCCAGTGTGATTCATGCCCTCTCTAGAAGAAGTGCCAGAGAAATAAGAAAGCCCTTCTGCTGATCCCATCACACTTCGGAGGCTGGAGGTAAAAGTCACTGGCCATGGTCAGCAAGATTCCCAGAAACTTCACTGAGAAATTGATTGGGTTTGAGAAGAAAAAATGAGGACAAGACTAATTCAACAGGAATTCTGTCACTGCTCACTAAACCGAGCAAATAATAGAAGTCTTTCACTTGACTTTCATTAAATTTTGAATCTGGCCTTATAAAAACATAGTGTTTCATCTGGGTATCACAAAACACTTAAGTAGATCTGCCTTTGGGAGGACATTTATACTGCTTAAAACACACTACTGACAGAAATAGAGACTCTGAATTATAGCTGGCTTAAATAAAAAATTTTCTGTATCTCATCTCTTTCCTTATGGAACCATTTTACAACCTTAAGTGAAAAGCTAATCTCTGTAAGGTTATTGAAACATCTTATAAATTTTAGTGAGGAATTATATCCCTATCAAATTCCATAGAGAAGTTAAAAGGCTGACTACAAATGTAGAATTCTCTGGCAAAATCAATAGTTCTCCAAATACGTTCTACAGAACGTAAAATTTCCATGAAACCTTGCTGCTCCATCCTACTTGGAAATCTTTGGCTGCTCAATTATTGGAGCAAAACTGCTTTGCAATGCTGGTCATCCTTCTGGTAGCTGCAACCTGTAACAGAAATGGTTGAGCTCCAAGGCAGGAATAATAGCATGAAATTCTAAAGGCTTTCTCTTATGGTGGCTGTCAGACTGCAAGCCTCAAGTAGCTTTGAAAGCTACTACTCCAATCTTTAAAGCACACATATAAACTGATCTTTCTTCTGTAGAAGCTAGACCCCATTCCTGGCATATCTAATTGAGCGTTTTTATGTGTTCTTCTGAAATGTTTCACTGGCCATTTCAGGTCAGGTCTCCTGGATCATAGGTTCTGATCCAACTATTTAAATTCTTAATTTTCTTATGGAAAATTTATTTCTATTCATATAGCTTTCCATCACTAAGGCTGGAGATGCCAGCATGGAAGTAGAATTTTGCAGCACTTCTCCAGGTTTGATAGATGTTGATGTGCCCAGAAGTGAAGCAATGAAAAGTGTCTGCACAACCAGGTGTCCTAACTGAAAAGGTATATAATAGAACATAAAATACATAAAACTAGGCTGTGTTATACTGCAGCTTTGAAAATCAGGCAGTAAAAATCTATTCTAAGAGACATTTCGAAAATGTGATTAGAAGTTATTTCATTTATTTAGTTTTTGTCTGGGGCCAAAGTACAGTTATACCTGAGTGTGACTCTATCTCTGCTGTGATACTTTCTGTAAAAATAGTCATGGATCAACTTTATCTCTGGTATAATTACATGGTATTAAACTCTGTCAAATATGCCTAGCACACACACGAAAAAGGACAGGAGGACATTTGTGGTATCAAAGCTTTATAACATGCAATCCTATGCAAGGGGTTGTTATTTCATAAAAGTGATAGTTGTCACTTCAAGAGCTCTTCTGTTTTGGTTGAAGCATCTGAAGTAATTCCTTGCTGGGTTCAGTGCTGTTTGTTGACTGAGGGTTGGGTGAACATGCCGTTGCTGGGAAACTGAGAGTGAGAGGCAGAAGTAAAACGTGGCAGGTGGAAGCAGCATGTGGAAATTGTGGTGTTCTCTTTCGTTTTTAACAAGATTTCCCTGTTTTTTATTAATATGTACCTGTTGTAGCATTTAGCAATAGACTGAGGAAGGAGGTGCTTGGCTGTCATTGGGAAGCTAGATTGTGGTCAAAGCACAATGAAGTGAGATTTCAAATAAAATAATAAAAAATGTGTTCTAAGACCAAGAGGACTATCTAACTAGTGATTTTATATTTTCTCTGCTTATTTTGGGTAAAGATGTACCCTTTTAGTGGACTGTGATATATCAGAAAAACAAACAAACAAACAAGAATAGACTAACTTTTAGGGGATGGAGAACCTCAGGATTGAGAGGATTTTCAAGAAAATGTCACGACCATCATCGCAGACAGAGGTCTGCAGATGCTACTGGTGCATAAATAAAAAATAACAGAAAGATAAAAAGGAGGGACAGAAGACATATTGAAAGCTATTTATGTTGCCAAGAGGAGGGCGCATAGTGTTGGTGCATCGTGTTTGTGCTAATGGAGCAAACATTTTTAAAAAGAAGATAGTAGGAGATAAAGAAGAATTTTCTCTTAGAATAAATGTGTACACAATGGCTGGCATCTTGCTGTGGACTAAATCAAGGTCCTCCAGAGTGAAAAAACTTTGCCTAAATTTGCCTAAAAGACTAAAACACTCTGCATGAGGTTGTAGGATTTATATTCTCTACAGGCTGGACACCAAGGGAAACCTTTAATACATATTCCTCAATGGCAGAACCTAACATAAAATGGCAAATAACATTTTTGGGTCAGAGCCTGCTGAGTTTTCCTTTCATGCCCCCAACTAATGTAGGATCTACAGGGAGTATGTTAAACCTAGAAGTCAATACATTTGTTGCTGCATTTGGAATAAAACCAGCAGAGAACTGTAGGAAGGATGAACTTTAATTTTAGATATCCGTTCCAAAGATAAAAAGCTTTACTATTTTCCAAGGGACAAACTGACCTAGGATGTTACAGAAACTTTCCACCTGTTTTTTTTTTTTTTAGTACTTACATAATAGTGAAAGAAAAGTTCATTTTTCAGTGGTGGAGATTACAGTAAAAGAGCTAAGAATCTTCACATGGGAAGGAGTATGTTAGAGCAATTTAAATATACCATGACTTCCTTCATGTGCTGTCAAAGAGGTAGGCTGTTGTTTTTGTCTTCTGAGAATGATGATGTAATATGGGGTGAGCTGGTTGCTGTAACTCATTGCTATGGTCAGATGATCTGAGACAGTATTTATGCCTATGTGTAAAATATAGTAGTATATAAGAGGTATACATTGAACTACGTAATTAATACTGGAAATCAAGGATGTGACATAGAAACTGATTTAAAATTGCTTCCCAAATTAATATGTGCATCAGATGACAAAGATAAGTATACTTCTAGATACGGTATTAAGTAATATCGGAGGTACAATTGACTATATAATAGGGGAATCATTAAAGCAAGTGCCGGGTCCTGCACTTTGGCCAC
>NW_009199397.1:7237-8461 GCF_000690835.1 Fulmarus glacialis | reverse complement strand
TCATAGAAGGAGATCAGGTTCGTCAAGCAATGCTTCAGCACCGGTGAGAGAGGAAGGTTCCCAGGTGCCCCAGTTAGCAAAGACCTTTGCATCAGCCCCAGCTCTCAGCATTTGAAATGCGGAACGACAATCTTTGACCTTTCTTTGGCGAATGCAGATGCAGCATGTGACACAGGAGAAGAAATCCTGATGATACCATGCGACACTTCTGAGTTTTACAGATCCCATCGGCCAAGAATGACACATCACCTGGAATGACCTGCACATCCTCAGGCACCGATCTTCAGCAGGTGGAATGAAACTACTGGTTGCACAATGCAGCTGGTGGAAACCCTTCTTTAGGGACACTGATAAGGACATGTGACTTGGCAACAGAAGGACTCACTACTAGCCTTGAGTTGGCCAAAAACTCCAAAAGAGACCAAAAATTAATGAATTAAGGATCTTGCTGGTTAGAGAGTAATTAACTGTAGAGGAAAATGGAGGAATGTATCTCAATCTACCTGAACACAGGTGTCTAGTGCAGCTGTTTCAGATGGGGTTTGGGTCCCCTGTAGCCCCTGTGTCACCCCTGCCAGCCCTGCTCTATCCAAGGGTCTTTCAAATGGCACTATATTTAGGAAAGTGAATCACGTCCTTAGCAAGTCCCTGGTAAATCTGGGAACAGAGCCTGCTCCAGATAGGGTCAGAGAGCTACCCAAGCCAGCTTTTAAGTAGCAGAACCAGTTCAGCCACTTCAGCATGCCAATCTGCTCTTGGGGATGGACTAACCCTGAGCAAAGGCCATGCTGAGCTGGCACCATGGAGGGTACAGTCAACTTCAGGCCATTGAGCTGTGTTCAGTCCTGAAGCAGTTGAGCATCGCTGCCAAGCCTGGAGCATGTGGCATGGTGAGCACATGTGCTTGTGCATGTGATGAGCATGTATGTTGGAACGTGTTGGCACAGGGCTGCTGGCTGCAGGTATCCTGGGGTCTGCTCCTCGCTGCAGTGGAAGACTGCCCCTCTGCTCTGCTCTGGTGAGACCCCCCCTGCAGTACTGCATCCAGCTCTGGGGTCCTCAGCACAAGGAAGACATGGACCTGTTGGAGCGGGTCCAGAGGAGGCCACGAAAATGATCAGGGGGATGGAACACCTCTGCTATGAAGAAAGGCTGCGGGAGTTGGGGTTGTTCAGCCTGGAGAAGAGAAGGCTCCGGGGAGACCTTATTGCGGCCTTTCAGTAC
>NW_009199397.1:2504-6956 GCF_000690835.1 Fulmarus glacialis | reverse complement strand
TCCCTTCCAACCCAAACCATTGTATGATTTTATAGACAAGCACCCAGGGAGCTGCCATGCAACGCAAGAATGATTGTACCAGGCCACACCATGGTCCACCATGTCCTGGTGTCCCACCTCTGACTGTGGCCAACAGCACCTGCCCGGAGAGGAGCAGGTCAGTGGTGTTTCTCTAGATCACCTTCCCAGCTACTGGGGACTTGCTGAGCCAGAGGGATGTCTCTGAGACACTCTGAGAAGTGCTCTTACCTCCATGGGTATGTGCTACACACCTTGGGTCTCCTGTTGTGGAGAGATTTCCATACATGACTTAAAGGAACTGGAAAACAGGCCAGCTCTACTGTACGGTTCCTGGGCTATACCTGTCCTGGACTCTACTGCCCAGATACCTTGCTCTGCCCTAACCCTAATGCTATGTCATGGCTTGACCCTGTCGGTCCTCTCAGTTGTGCTGTTTCTGTCCTTTGCTCATTTTCCCTCTTCCCTCCGATATTCTAGCAGGCATGGCCCCGGGCCATTTATACCCCCCTTCTTCTCTCTCCTGTCCTCAACTGTGACCTTGAAAGCACCTTTCCCAGAACTGGTCACGTCCTCACCTGTCCCCCTTGTGTCCTGGAACTGATATTTTACACCCTGCCAGCCGTGCCCTGCCTGCTCCTACACCTTCCAAGTGAAACATTTCTGATTCCCGGATGCCATTGCATCGGCAGGTTGAAATGCTCCGCTCCCCGCCTCAATCTAATGAAGAGAAAGACCTCTGCGAAAGAGAGGACTTCAGTGCATAGAAAAGTGATGAGCAGTGACTCTGAAAAATGTATCGCACAGCACCAATATCTGTTATTTCCTAGCAGATTACCGGGTATGAAGCATTGCAGTTTCTAATGAGATCTGACTGACAGGGTAAACCAATCTGCTACTGAAGGACTTGCATGTGTCTTTCTATCTGTGGGGCTTGTGCTAGAAAGATGCAGCCTACTGTGAAAAAGGCAGGACATTTTTCTAATTGCTTCCATTTGCAGGCTGGAGCTAGGCAATAGAGATGCATTTCAAGCTGACAATCCAATATTTACCTTTATTTTGGCTGCAGACAAATGCCTGGGATGGTTGTTCTTCACACACTGATGGTTCCCCCTTTCTTTGCAATTTTTTTTTGTGTCACGCCAACTTCCCTCCTTAAAAAATCTGTCCTCCCTCTAGCAGCTCCGTTTGCTGTGCATTTAAGCAGAAGCTCCCAGCAGGCTACCACACCTTCAGCAGACGAACTCGGCACAGGCAGAGCCCGCCTTTAAACATGGGAGCAGAAAGCAATTTCTAGATCAAATAGGAGCTCCAAGCAAGTTACGTGAGAGCTCAGACATACAGCTCACATTCACACACACTCATAGGGGTATCTATTCCCGTGGGATGACTTTGGATGTTTATTCAGGCTCAATCTGGAGTCCGGGGCTAAATTTTGACCTTGTTTGAACAGTGTCAATCAAGGCAGTCCAAGGCTAGACGACAGAGACATCTCAAACCAGAACTATTTCCACGATGTTATTCGACCCTTTAGGAACTATAAGACGTAACTGGAGATTTGTTACATCCCCATCTGCTTTGCAAATTAAACAGCGTTTAAATGGCCATCCTCCACCCATCCCTTCCACCTCCCCTCGGCAAAGCTTCCCCGTAACACCAGCCAGCTCTTATGGCTCACAGGTGAGCGTGGAAGACCTTGCTCCAAAGAGATCAGACGATCCCCTGAAGCCCATTCCTTGGGCTGGTAGGTGCCGCTCTTTGCTACTGTAGAGGAAAAAAAACCCCTCAAACTAAAAGCAAAACCGAGTTCCTGCTTCTTCCTCGCTCCTCCCTGGACAGCGATCGCTTGCAAAACAGTAATGATCAGAAAAAATAATTAAAGACTGAATTGCAATTTAAATACATAAAGAAATCCAGCTAGAGATGTTATTGCACATCCATGGGTACAAAAACATGCTCGTGGCCTCCCACGAGGGTGGAGAGAACCTCGAACACTCCTCTCCTCGAGCTCTGCATGGTACACAGGTTCTAGGGTGAAAGGTCCCTCTCCATCCTGCTCTGGGCACCTTCTACCACAGAAATCTCTGCCACCAACTCTCCAGATCTTTGCTGGCCCACCGAATTCCTGGAGGGAGAGCTGCAGGCAAAGCTTTACATGCCCACCCCTCCTTTTTTGGCCATTCTGCTTGTTTTTTGAATTAGAAACCAGCACGCGTTTGCTCTGCAGGAGAGTTGCACCGACGGAAAGACAGCCGTTCACCACCAACACGAGAGCCAGGATGCAATGGATTTCCCCAGGAGACACCAGTGAGATGTGCTGCGGGAATGGAGAAGGCTTAACAGGGGATGGATGAGGACATTGCTTTCCGTTTTGGCATTACTCTGCCTGTGAGAAATCAACTTTTGCTCCTTGGAATCATGAAGCGCAGAATGGTCTTCCCTTTTCTCGATCTCTCTCAGGTCGCTTAGGTCTGCCATGACATTTAGGATCCATTTCAAAGTTGTAACCTTTTAGTAAGATCATTACTACCAACCATTCATCTTCCATGCTTGCATGGCCTGCCTGCCTTCACACCCCAGCCGCTGTGCCTCCAACCAGTGCCATGTAGGTCTTTCACATTTCCACCCGCTAAGCTGTGCCCAGCAGTGCCCGATACCATAAACACAACGCCTGTTTCAGGAGGGATGCTGTAAAAGGCGTATTTTCACTCCGCCTTTAATGGCTCTGCTCGGATCACCGTTGCCATCCCTGCATGTTGCTGCCTCAGTGTCTCCAGTGCAGTCACAGCTGCAGCCCGACACCTTGTGTGATGCTTGATGTGACTTCCATAGCCTGAAGCTGCGGAAGTGCAGGGGACCAACTGAAGGCAGGAGAAGGTCCTTGGACCCGACAGAGAGAAAAGCATTGCTAAAATGTTCCTATGGCATTTTTAAAGCAAGCAAGCAAGCAAAGCTGCTCTCTTTGCACACAAAAGCCTGTCTAGCACCTTCATGGCTAAAGCCAGTAGTGTAGCCCACGTGTTTTATGCTTTACGTGGACCTGAAAATGAGCTTTCACATTCATCTTCATATTTCTACGGTGGAAGAAAGCCTGTATTAACCTGGGCAGTTTCTGGACACCGTGGTGGAGCTGTGGTTTTGGTCTCCTGATCCAGACTGAGATCTGGTCTGCAGACTGTGCAGCCTGGGGAGCTGGTGGGAAAGCCCTGTGGCCTCTTTCCAGCCCACATATTTCATGTTTCATGAAAACAAGAAAGTGCAAGGAGAGACTGAAGCTCCCCTGGGTGGGATGGACACCCAAAGCTGGAAACCGGGCAGAACTCCTTGGCCCACCCATTGAGTCCACACCACACCATTGCTGACAATGTACAACTTGGTTTTGCTCCGCATTTCTGCTACGATCACCCACATACCAAATTCTGTGTAGTCAAATAAAACAAATGTTGACGAGCGCTCTGTGATTTGCAAGAACCACCATCAAGATGATAGTGAATACCAGGACTCACACCCACAGGACGTGCTTTCAAAACCTGGTCTGCAAAGAAAACCAACACCCACCCTACGTACTGCAGACCTGCATAAACAAAACGATCCAATTCCGGCTGGAGAGCCAGAGTTTCCTAAACTTAGACCTTATATTAAAGCAACTGTAGTTCTACGAGGAACTGGTCAGTGGCTAAGTATCATCACGGAGGCCAAAGTCACTAAAGGTAGAAACGAAGAAGAAAAACTTCTAACAAGAAAAATCCCTTCCCTTTAATTACCATTAGCAATGCAGCATGACAGAGAGAGATAAACACACATGCACCTACACAAATACGGAGCTCGGGAACACAAAGTAATTACTTTGATTTTTTTTCTTCCCTACCGACATTCAAAACTTATTAGTCTCAAGAAAGCACGTATCAGCAAAAGACTGTCACCTCAGGGATAAATGAGGAATTTGTTTGTAATTCATTTCCAGCAGAATATATCCTGATGTTTTTAATGCAGAGTAGGAACGTGCTCTGGCCAAGTCTAACAGCCAAAAACACTTCTTAAAAATGTTTATTTGCATCTTCCTGAGCTTGTGTCTCTGGAAACGTGAACGCCGGTTTCTGCTGCCTGAGGAGTTCACCTCCATTGATTGTTTCACTAACACACCAAGAACCAAGCAAAGAAAGTCAATGAAGCCTCTCGTTTTTTTCAGTCCATTTCCAGTTCAGGAAAATTGAATTAATCTCTTTACTCAGAGCAACTCAGACATCCACATTCAGGCAATGAAAATCATTACAGAGGCCACTAAAACCTGTATCTTTAAAGGTTACAGTGCGAAGATTAAAAGCGCCTCCGGGAAAAACTGAAATGTCTGATCAAAATAAAACCATTGAGTCAACAGTGGAAAGCCTGGGCAGGACCGGCGCCTTCCAGTACCGACTGGTATTTCCAGATCGT
>NW_009199397.1:0-2491 GCF_000690835.1 Fulmarus glacialis | reverse complement strand
GAAGAGCGGATGCGACGTGATTTTACGCATGGCAGCGTGTTCGGACGTTAGGGGTGTAGGAACTGCCAAATGAATTCAGCCCCCTAATCCAGTTAATACGGGGCTGCTACCGGGTGTAAAAACCTATCGAGGGTGCTTATGGATTGATCTGCCCACCTGCAAAGTCACCTCCTGACCCCAGACAGCCGAGGAGGGCCTCATCTTGCCTAGCAATAGATGTCTGCCGTGGATAATTCCACCTGAGCAGGTCACCTCTGCTCCCCGATCCTCGTGAGAAAGCAACAGGCACTCCTAGGAGGCCCTTCATCTCATTTCAAAGAAAATTTAAACCAATTCAGAAAATCGCTCTCTAGTCATGCTCACTTCTCACTACTTGCTGTAAAGGGAACCGAGGGCAACCAGCTCCATTGGAGATGTGACTGTGGCGGACCTCTAGTTATAGAGCAAGTATTCATCGGTTCAACGGGTCAACGCATATATCTGAAAGTTAAACTCAGGCTTAAATACTTTGTTGGACTGGAGTGCGTGTTCTTTGGGCTGCCACGGCCCATGTGTCTGCGAAATGCCTGGTGTGTGTTTTAATTACGAAGCCAGCAAAATCCCCTCCTTGAGGAATTTATAATCCATGCAGTCACCAAAGGAAGGAGATGTGCTATCATTACCCGGTGGTTCAACCACTTTCTTTCCATCTTCATGTGTTCAAGTGCTCTCATTACACGAAAATTACTTAAGGACAAACACGAGAAATGTCATCCCCCAAGAGTCAGGCTCTTTGCTTCCGAACATCTGGTATATCACCATTAGGGCATTTTGGAGTTTTTTCCTAATGCGGAGAATCGGCAGCAGGCAAGGCGTTTCCCAGACACACGCAATGAATAAGAAATCTGCTGCTCAGCAAACCTGAGAACAAAAGTTGTCCATCCTTAGG
Source organism: Fulmarus glacialis (assembly GCF_000690835.1). Classification (NCBI taxonomy): domain Eukaryota; kingdom Metazoa; phylum Chordata; class Aves; order Procellariiformes; family Procellariidae; genus Fulmarus; species Fulmarus glacialis. The sequence continues at coordinate 1,563 of NW_009199397.1, read as the reverse complement.
CTGGAGTGAGGCCAAATGGCCCAAAAATGGTGCAGAAAGAGCAGTGTCTTCTGCACAAGCACATGTTCACTCCTCCTGCCTCCTCTCTGCTCCTACCTTGAGCAATTCCCTTCTTCACCCCTGATGTCTTATCCTAATTTAAGATAAAGTTCCATTTTCAGGAACATTATCATTTCAGAGCCTTACAGCTCATTTCCTTGTTTGTTCCCTCTCCTTCACTTGTGCCAGCACAGCTGTTTGCAAGGCTCGCTGTGAACCAGACCGGGGAGCTGATCCTGCCAAAAAAGAGAAAAAGCTGATGCAAAAACCAAAACATAGCCCTTCCCCCCAAGCTGGATCGCTTCCCTGCTCTAATTACCGCGTCGCATCAGGGTCTGCTGTGCAGAGAACGGGAAGAGGAAGGTGGTACTTGCTGCGGTGTCGGCATCGCGGGGTACATGCAAGCGCAATCACAAATTCTCACCGAGCCTTCAGAGCTGGATACTGCCTTCTTCCGATACAATGGTGCGCTGTAAAGAGCTGCTGATCTTTTATTGTGTACTGACTACACATTTTGCATAGCAAATAAAATACAATATATTTTGGGGGTAGTTTTCCAGATGAAGCAGATAAAGCACCAAGTGCTGTTCTAGGGAGTATTTCAGACCTGCACAAACCAGGAGCATTTGGATCTACTCACATCTGATGTCCATCAGGATGCCCAAAGATGGGAGAAACAAAGTCCTTCCAGCACTGATTTAACTGATCTACTTCGGGTGTATTGGCCCTGCAGAAGGGGATAGGGCTGAAAGGACCCAGGTGACAGAAGACTGGCCAGAGCACAGCCCTAATACAGATTATCCTGGGAATAAATTTACCATCCGTGGTCCAGTGAATTAAAAGGAATTTTAAGCCTTCAGACTTCAGGAGAGAGACATCAGCTGGAGACAGCATAAAGACCCCATCTCCAAATATGCCAGGACACATCAGGCTCCCCAAAGAAGTCTGTTTTTGTGGCAAAGAAGAAATACCTGGAGGGGATGGTCATGGCTCAGCAAGAAGAATGCAATTCCTGGCCTTGGGAAGGCTTCCCTTCGCCACATGACAAACCTGGGACAGCAAGAGATGGCTTCTGAGTCCTGGAGGAACATGGCATTCAGAGCATAAGTCCTCCTCGCTCTGGCAAGATGACCTGAGAACCATTTTCAGGCTTCAAGACAGAGCTGTTGCCTTTCCTGTACATCTCAGCACCACGGGCCAGTGATTCAAAGACTGGCCAAACTCTTCTCTAAAACACTCATGGACGTGAAGCTTAGATCTGAATTTCACCAACCTCTTATGCTGGAGAACTGAGGAAGGGACAAGGAGAGTCTTTTGGTTCCTGGCACTGCAAGGAGATTGGGTACATGCATGAGACTGAAAACAGTCAATTTTGGCACAGATGTGGTAAGTAGAAACGCTTGACCCACAGTGAACTGGGACCCATCTGAGATCTCCAGTCTTGGGCAACAAGGTAAGCTATCTGGGAATACCGCATTTGCCAGTGTTATCTCCATAAATATCATAGAATCATAAAATCATAGA
>NW_009199396.1:4407-24752 GCF_000690835.1 Fulmarus glacialis | reverse complement strand
ATATAAAAAATAGTTCTGCCTGGTAGGTGACACATGGAAAAACACAGTACCAACTACAGAGCCAAACATTTTGTGTATTACGATTTAAAGGCTTTTAAGCATTTGGGAAAGATGTTTCTGATATGGAAGCTAATACATATTCCTGTGAGATGTTTTTCTATCTGCTTTATTCCTCCTCTCCTCCCTAATTCCCTGTACTTAAAAGCTGTTAATGATCAGGGCATACTGCCACATATCTATTTAGGAAATGTATTTGAAGGAAGAAAACTGTTCTAAATTATTTCAGCCCACTTTCTGCTGAAGTGGCACCCGGGGCACAGTGCACACCAGAGCTCAACTCCCAGCTCAGGAGTTGAGTCTTCCCTGTGAAAAGAACCACGCTGGAAATTCACCCTCTGCGACATGGCAGCAGCTCACTCCCCCCTGCACCCTGAAGAGCCAAGAAACAAGAACAGCCTCTTCTCTCCCTGCAGAGGAGACGGTCCTCAGGACACACTGGACCGTCTCTTTCCTCTCACGCCAGGCTCTACCGTTTCCTATCACAGTACTTGCACGGTGCAAGGGTAGGCAATACCCAGTCACCACCAGTACACTGCTTGTGACAACAGTCTGTGGAGTTTTTCAGGTACACAAGGCTACCAAGACAGGAAAGTAAACAGAAACATGTAAACTTGGTGCAGTTACACGACAGCATGAATGGACAGTGGAAAGACTCTCAAGCTCAGCTTTAGAGAGTTGGTCTAAAAATACGTAAGCTCCATGTTCACTCACCAGGGCCTAACTTTACCAAGTAGTCTTTGAAAGAACAGAATTATCTTGTTAATAATCAAAAACCACAAAACCAAAAAAAATCCCATAAAACAACCAACCCATTTCCTTCAGTCTACACAATTTGAGCTTCTTTACATCTTATCTACGGAAGTGCCTTCTCTTCTATCCTGCTGTCAATTAAGGCAATTACTCCTTTGCTATTGTTTATAATTGATGAGCAGTGATTGGATTTATAGTAAACAATACAGTGTAATTCAAAACTGTAATTAAAGACTGATCAATGGGATAAATTCATTACACTTTTTTTCTCCATTATGTGCTCAAAAAGAGAGTGGATAAGGAGTTGAAAGGATTTTTTTTCTCTTGCTTCCAGCTTGCATTGGTTTTGTATGAACAGTGCAAAAAATGAGTTTATCTGAACGCTGCTACAACTGCAAATTAAAATACCAAATGGTAAAAAATATTTATATGGACACTGCTAGACAGAAGAATTGAATGAAGATAAGCAGCCTTTTTATAAAAAGATTTATTAAAAATAAGTTCTTTAAAGAGAAAAAGTGTGACATGTATATACATTAAATTGTCAAAAGCTTTATGGGGCTTATAATACAATGTATTCCAAACTGAACAAGAGACATTCACCTTTTTTTTTTTTTAATATGTCATGCTTATTGGAACTTAACAGCATATGGGAAGAAAAAAAAACAACACTTAACACACAACCATTACAAGCAAAATCCTGAAATTGAGGAGTACTTGCAAAGACGAAACTCAGCGATCAGCATGATGCTATTGTTAAATAAAGACAGAAACCAAGAGTTTATGAATACAGTCTTCAGTTGATACAGTTTATCTGACTACTGCTACCTTCTGATTAGTTCTTTATTTCTACTGTGAATCAACAGATCTTAGCAAGTGGCTTTGTGTTCTATAAAGGTAGAAGTATTTTGGGGACAACAAAATACCACCCAAAACCAGGTAAACAAATGTATCTTTTCCAGCTCTATTGCAGTAAACATCAAAGATTTCTTCTTAGGAAGAGAGTTACACAATTGCTGGTTTTCTCCTTTAACTCCCCACATCTCTGACAGCCAGAACCACAAAAATAGTTTTTCTTAAAATTATTTCATTTTACAAGAGTGTTTTGCACAACCAGTGACATGACAAACTAACACTTGATTCTGCATGCTTCACATGACCTCGGCTTCTCATACTCAGAGGTAATATTTAGAACTATATCCTTTCAGTTGTGTCTTCTGAAGATTTCCCATTTTTTAGTGCATATATACAGCTAGCTGAGAACTGCAGCATTACAAATGTCTACCCATCCTTACAGCAGAATTCACTCTAATCTCAGATGTATGCAGGACTTACATCTTTAGACCTTCGTAGCATCCTTTTTAGTCCCATAGTTTAATAAGACCATCCCAGCCGCATGTAATGACTTTAGATGTTTCGTGTGGATGCCACACTGCACCGATACAGACTTTATCATGTGCTTTTAATCTGCTGTAGAGTTTTGTTGTCTTCCAGTCCCAGATGTTAAGTTTTCCATCTGCATCTCCAGATATCACATAGCTATATTAACAGGATTAAAATAAAAGCTGTATCATGTGTGAAGACCGCTTGTATTACAATGCTTTTACATTGAGCAATAGAAAAGAGCTTCACCCAGTGAGTTTCCTGTCTGACAGTCTGCAAACATACCTACCAAAGAATTAGCATTCATGCTGTGCTCTGAAGCGCACAAGTCCTGCAGAAGGTGATTCATCAACTGCGAGGTAAATGTGCCAAGCAACGCGATTATACCATACACTGTGTTACTGGAACTAAAGAGAATACATCAGCAAAAGAGAAAGTGCCAGAGGTTTCTCTAAAATTTATAGACACTTCTCTCCACTTTTTCCTCCAGTTTTGCTGAGGTTATTCTCCAGTTTTTATAGTAATGAATATCTTATGTACATACAGTGGTAAATGTATGGGCATATTACTAAGCAAATAGGATAAAAAAGATGGTTCTCTGAACAATAAATGAGGATACCCACAGCAGACCTGCAAATTGGGAAAACTGTGCAAGTCTGAATCCCAGGTACTCTAGACAAGTGCATACTGCGGGAATAGACCCTGTGCTGCAGACCACGCACAAAAAGAGCCGGATGCAAGTCAGAAGTGGAAGCCTCCTGTGCTGCACCAGGGCTAGGGAAAACAAGGGAAATCTCTGGATGGCTTAACAGCAGTGTAAATCATCTTTGCAGAATGGGGAATCTGGACTACATGGACTGTTTTCTAAATGTTGCTCAGAGCAACTGCTGAGTATAACTTAGTCCTATTGAACGACAAGAGCAAACTTTCCATTCTGCTGCTTGGCTAGAGAACTCTCTCTGATGCTGAGTTAATAGGATGGCTGTGCATCAATGAATGTTGCAGAGGATTCAAAAAGAAATTTAGTGTCTGTGCTGGCAAGTTTTAAGATGAAGCTCATTCCCACAAAAACTTACCTCATGTCAGGTGAAAAATCCACTTGACAAGCGTAGCCAGCTACCATGTGACCTTTGAAAATTTTCTTTTTGTTTAATCTGAATCTGTTCTGAGCTCCAAAAATCAGAATTTGGTTATCCATCGACTGGCAAGCCAACCACTTCCCTGTAAATGCAATAAACAAAGATGGTATCAGAGCGCTGCATCTGAAGAAAGAGACTCAACTGGAAAGTTTTAAGAGATTTTTATAACTTTTCTTGCACTATCTTAATCCAGATTTTCATTATGTATCAGGGTTCTAGGTAGCAGCTGATATTGCTTCTGCCTGGTACAACTGCCAAGAAGCAAAACCTTAAGTTTGACAGGATTTGGGACGCCTATTCCTACAAAATGCACTCAGGACTCTAAAAAAGCTCTGGCTGTTATAACAATGTGTTGCACCAACCCCACTGACATACCAATAAGTTTTTAAGCTACTGAGTAAGCTTGCTGGTGCACATAATCAAGTAATCGAGATGTGAAAAAACCCCATCTAGCTGCAATATATTTGATTACTTGTTTTGTGGGTACTCTAAGATGGTCACCTTTTTTCTTTACGGAAAAACAGATCTAAGGTAGACTCAGGAGTTTGAAAATCTTTATAAATTTTTGCAAATATTTAGTATTCTCTGCCCTAATGGAATACAATTTAATAAACATATTTTAGTGAAAGAAAAAAACCCAGGCTTTTCTAATCTGAACTCTATCTCATTTTGCATCTCAGCAGTGCATTAACTCCTGCTTGAGAATCCAATGAAGATGATGTGCTACAGAACACCATAGAACAGAGACTTCTGTCCTGAACTCTGCATATCGTCACTGCCTTTACAGTGTTTTACGCAAACAATGATAACATAAAATGTGTTGACTTGACTAAATCTGACCACACTTCCAGCTACTAGCTTGGAATTTGAGGATTTTCTTCAGCCTCCCAAAGAAACAAATCAAGTGGGTACCCCAAGCATGTTATTCTCCTCTTCTACTTTTTAAAAGGTCTGTTTCCTGCATTGCTTAGGAGAAAGATTTTAATTGATGAGATTCATAAATTAGTGCCCTCAGCAGAAAAGTTCCATATCTGTAAAATTTTCAATTTACTTTTCTTTAAAGGACTCATTTAACTCCAAAATGATGCATGATGTGTCTGGCACAATCTGTAGCATAACTATTCTGAAAGAACTTGTTTTGTGCAATATTGGACTACTGTAGGTCAAGATAATGTTAGTTAACGTGACAGGTGATGTCTTGAGCTGAAAGATGACTACTTCATCCCTAACATCATTTACTGTCTCATCTCAGAAATCAAATACTCAAATGCTGGCCAGCCAGAACTGGAAAAAGAATGAGAAATCCAGTATTTCAATGTGGAAGAATGACATGAACTGAAGAACTGGATCAGAATACAGCAAGTTGTGCAATTTCAGAAACAGGGGTTGAAATAGGCCAGCTTGGGAAGCTAACATTTTTAAACGCAGCTCTTCTCTTTCTCCAGAATCTTCCTTTTTATATTAGAAACCCACTTCTATTGTTAAGAATAAAATATTTACACTGCAAAGCAAAGACAATTTGATGCTGATAGCTGGCTGAAAACGTTAGCTGTGTAATAAGTTGATCAGCCACTACTCAGTATAATGGGACTCAGCATAATTTACAGCATAACTGTAAATCTGGCAATGCTTTAATAATTTTGACACTAAAGCTATTTAATTTTGGCTACAACAGATAACAGAGATTTTGTCCTGTTAGAAGGATTTTCACTGATTACTGGAGGCACTAAACCTTTATCCTCCTTCTGTTTGATTCTAACTGAAGAACATGAACACCAGGAAACATTAACACTGAGATAATCTGGGATTTCTCTTATGCAAGTGTTATTTGGGCTATATTCAGAACAGAAAGGAACACCATTAACAGGATCATGTACAACACCAGTTTCTGCTTTAACAGTGGCACCACAAGGACTGCTGAACTTGCTTAGTACTTTGCAGCCATTGTCAGTTCCCACCATTGTTTCTCTTAATATTTTAAATGCAACCAAGAGCACATCCTAGCTCTATGAAAAGAAAGAATCCTTTTGTCCTGTCTGGATGAAGGTCTAAATTTAAATTGATACAGTTATCCTGATGCAACCCCTCATTTTGACATACTTGGTCTTCTTAAGACTTTTAAATCAAAACCAGATCCTGTCCAATCTTGGAATAAAAGCACATACTGATTTGGGGGAGGTAATGTGGGGTGGCAGGGGGATGTAAAATGGCAACATTATAATCAGTAAGATATGCTTACTGTAAGTATCATTATCTCTCAGAGAGATAATCAGTAGGATGCGCCTAGGTAAACTAGGCTTAAGAAGGCAGTAAAGTGTTAACCTACCATTTGGAGACAAAGTCACGGCTGGCATCGAATGCATACTTGGCTCAGCTATGTACTTGAAGTCTACAGGAATGTCCCTGCAAAAGGAAGAAGTATGTGTTTGATGAAGACATGGAGATTTTCCAGAGGGCTGCCTCCAGTCAGCTGATTTTCTCAGCCACTGAACCACGGAGAGCGTATGGTGGTGTCCAAAGGAAAAATGTGCAAAAGCTCAAAAATATGATGAATGCCCATCTAGAGAGCTCCAGCTATGGAGCCACCTACAGGATAACATCTGGTAGAGTGAATTTACCCCAATCAAATGAACCAGAGTCTAAAGCAGAATCATAATTCCAATTGTTAAGTGTAAAACCGTAACACAAAGATACTCTATTGCCTCCATTTAACTGCAGCTCTTACAAAATTCTTATACAGGTAGCAAGAATAGACTGATACATGCACGTGTCTTATTGGCATGTCTTACTGACTTGAGTTTTAACTAGAATATTTCTGCCTTTTCTTTTCTTCCTTTTTTTTTTTTTTTAAAGGAAAATAAAACAGGAGTGTCTTTCTCTTGTCTCTCTGACAATGCCCTTTTCGTCCTGATCTCCCCAAATGGGATGCCAACCAATTCCAAATGTTCACAGCTGAACTGAACTGTGAACTCCTTGGTCTTGATTCCATACAGGACTGTGCCAGTGTATGTTAAGAACATACACTGTCCTGTACAAAAGCATGTGGACCTAGGGAAAAAACAAGTACAGTCTAATCCTTACTCTGCAGAACTGTCATTTGGTTTTGACTATATAAATTGAATTACTAACGGGCTGTGCATATTCACAGTATTCCTCATACCCTACATTAGAAGACTGCTAAAAAGGGAAGGCACGCACGTGTCTTTCTCATTAAGCAAAAGAAATCTCCAGCAGAAAATAGATTTGATTAACGTATTCAGCACAAAACACATGCAAAATGTTCTGTAGCAACATTAATTAATACAAAGGGGATGGTTATGACTTCATTGTCTAATTCACACAGTAGAAGAGCTGCTGGGACACTACTGGAGCAGAGAGCGTGGGTGGCTGCCTTGTACTTGCTGACCGAGCCTTGCTGGATGGCAATACGGTCGACATTAGCAAGGTAATTACAATTCTGTTTTATTGTGGAGTAAGTTATTTCCCGTCATCTAGTGTTAAGTAAAGTGCATATGGGCAGCAGGGTGAGAAGCTGCTCTGTTGTCAGGAAGCAACACATGTTCCTGTGAGTTAAATGTTAAAATCATTCACCCCTCTGCGTAAGAAGGGCAACCCACTTAATACACTCTGTGGATAAGAGCACACGCAGGGATAACTGGCTTCCAAACAGGCAGACCTAAGACTACTGTTGGACAGTAAATCTGTAAAGGACCAGAGAGTCCACATAATCTCTGAGGCTGACCAACATGACAGCACAGGAAGTGCAGCCCCCCATGCCCCAAAAAGCAATACCCAAAGAGCTTCAAACCCCACCTGCAACAGGACACAAGGTCATTGCTGCAGTAAAGCCAGATCCTGATCAACTCCCAACATCCACACTTCCTCAGCACTTCCTCAGCCCACATGTCATCTGGAGTCCTCAATGCCAGGTAAAAGCAATCCCATTGGAAGCCCCATTAAAAAAAAGTCTCATCAAGAAGATGCGTCTCCAGTGCTGAATCGTACTGCAGTGAGAAATTTAAATGCAGCACAGGTTGTCCTGCCTTCTCTCCCTTTACAAATGAAGGCAGGCTTATCTACTGGAATTTATTCAAGACAGCTCTGCTTTATGTTGAAACCTACCAGACACACTTAGGACAGCTGCAGGATATGGTGCATTAAGCTATTAGGCAGAATAAAGAGATACATTTATGTTTCACATTTCCTGCCAGTCAAATTGCTAAATAAGTAATATCAGCCTGCTCCCTTAAAAAAAAAAAAAAAAAATCTTTAAAAAAAATTACCAAGAAAGATGCTGTCATGGTTGCCTGACTTCAAAACACATGTGATATATTGTTTGTTCAAATTTTTAAATCTAAAGATCTTCAAGTCCTTTCCCCACTTCATAGCATTTCAAAGGCTGAAGAGTTTTAAATATCAAAAGTACTATCTGCTAGCCAAGATTTAGAAACGTGATATTCTGGGGTTTAATACAACTTCTTCCCCAGGCAAGGGAGAGAAAAATCTTTTTAAAGAAAGAAGAAAAAATAAAACCAAACCCCAAACCCAACCCAATCCAATTGTGGGATCTGCACATCATGAAGAGATCTCTAAGGAGACTACCATATCTCTACCAGGAACGATGGAGAGAAAAGGCCTGCTGAGGGGTTATAGCTTTACAGAGATGACAAGCCTCCTAAGCCTGCCAGGATAGTAACTAAGCTGCCAATGTACAGTTCTTGGTTTGCCAGCTGACTTGAAGGTAAAAGGAAATAAAAACATCCAAGGTCAATTGCCCAAATCATTTAACTGTTTATCCAAGTAGCTCAGACACATATGAAGCAGACAAAGACAAAATAACATTTTGCATTTCTAGAAGAAAGAAGACGGAATATGATACCCATGTCAACTTCAATATCACTGCTGTAACGATACAATCACATGAAATGCAAAAGCAGACAAATTTTAAAGTACTCCCATTAAGACTCCTAAAGAAACCATTTAATCTGCAAGAGTCTGGCCTATACTTGCAGTCTGAACTTTCAGCAACCAACCAACCGCAATTCAGTGTACACTGACATCTATGCATGGGATGGACTCCTGGGGAAAGGAGATTTAAATTCTCAGGGGAGAAGTTCCTCACTGTGATGAAGTCTGACATGGCATCCCATTACCAGCTCTGGCCAAGTCAAAGTGTTTACAAAACATGCTGCAAAATTCCTCTAGACAATGGAAACTAAGCAATTAGACCAGCTTTAATTACTGGCTTTTAAGGCCATGCTGAGGTCATAATTACTTCTGCTTTGTTCCTGTAGGATACTGAAGAAATATTGTGCCGAAGAACGTATGAAGAAACATGCCAAAAGGTGCAGTAACCAAATCACCCCAAGTTGCAAATAATTTTCCTTATGAACTTAGGAAAAAAGGATTTGAGGTGCAGCACGAAATAATTTGCCATGGAAGTTTTCAAGCTCCAAAAGCTTCTGTACTGAATACATTAACTTAGTTTTAATGCATTGTAAAAATCTGGATCTTGAAATTATAGAAATATGCCTACAGACCAATTAACATGTATCATGGCAAGTTGTGGAAAAAGGTTTTCAAGTCGTGCCTAGGAAGACAGCATTACATTTGCTTTTTATAAAACCAAAAAAAATCCCCAATGACTGTATTACAGAATATTGCCTACAGTTGAGTTCCCTATTATCTGAACAAGGGAGCTCTTTCTTCAGCATACAGCAAGCTCAGTACATATTTTTTTCTTCAGAAGGAAAAAACTTCTGCTACTGGAACAATCAGGTTGCGATGTTCCCATGCCAGAACCTTTTTGCCTTTCCTACTCTTCCCCACAAAGTGACTAAATCCACCCACTTCGCTATTTATTTCAGCCATCAACACAAAGCTCACAAAACAAGGGCAATCCAATCTCAAGGAAATAACAGATTTGTGCAAGTGAGATCCTCCTCCCACTCGCCAGAGAGGAGACACTCCTTAGCAGATATGATATTGTGAAGATTTTTCTTTAAGGAGCTCAGTAAATACATGGGTCTAATTATGAAATACTGAACAGAGGCTCTCTTGGAGTGACATATGGTGACAGCATTACATGTCTAGTCTAAGCCTGGGTTCCCAGACTTTGGTCATTACCACCGCTGCTATTGGCAATGATAGCAGGCGATCACAGACATGCTGAGGGTTTTGCTGGCTGCTTGGGTAACATTCAAATACCACAGATTGCAGTCTCTTGTCTAGGTTTTTTTAAAAAGAAAAAAGCCAGGAAGGAACTGATTAGTCACAGAGCTGTTGAACTAGTGTCCATATTGTGCAACAGCTTTGCATGTGTGAACGGCAAAATGAAATGGATACCTAAAGATACAGGAGTGATTATTTCAAAAAGAAATTTGAAATCCTAGAGAAATCTTAAGAGTCCTAAGCTGAAAATCTTAGTACCTAGAACCTTGTGGAAAACATTTCAGATAGGAGAGATTTGGTTTCTCCCCAGATATGTTAAAAATTGGAAGCCATTTAAAATTACGTTTTTTTTACGAGTTTTTCTTAGATAGACTTTCACTTTTCTGTCACCTATTGTATTCATACTGTGGGTATCAATGATTGCCAAAGAACCCAGACTATCAGAAAACCAGAAATTAAGGTATACTAAACTAGCTATTTCATACATGAGCCAAATATTATATATTATTATGCACATCCAAGTTCAAAGCTTTCAAAACCGACACACATTAATGTAACAGAGCAGACATTTCTTCAAAAGGTTAATTTAAAGGCTAATACACCTTTGCGGAAAGGAGAGAGAACAGAGATCACTAATAGAGTGCAGTGCGGTTCAGGCTGACAGGACTGTTGTATACTTTCTTTGGGGGAGCAGGAAATCTGTGAAGTGTCTCAAGCAGTAAGCCAGGGTGGGTTGGTTAGTATTCAGCAACGTGATAGGAAACAACTGGTTTTAAAGATTAAAATCTTTAGAGAAATGATTCTAAGAGATACAATGTTAAGATAAATTATTAATAATAAATGCTAAAAATAAATACAGCCCAATGCCCATATAAAATCTGCACCAATAAAACAGAAGCTATTTAAGACATTTTACTTTGCATATAGTGATTTAGGTCTTGTAGGCTTTAAAAACAGTTTTCAAATATTGCAGTACAGTAGGACAGTAAGCTAGGGACAGTAATTCACTATTAGACATTAAGAATGTTTTCAAAGACATTGAAAGTATTACAGTAAGATTTTGGAAAGGATGTTTCCTTTTACTGGACAAAAATGTTTAAGAACTATGACCCATACTAGACTGAGTGGCAGTATGCAGGAGCTTGCAGACTATATGCCCAACTTCAACAGTTATCAGAAATTAGCTGAGATTGTTCTGGTTCTACTTTATTGTGAAACATTTTAGCTACTGCATATATAATTACATAAAAATTTGTAAAAATTCAAATTCAGCTCTTCCTCAGCTAGCTAGAACTTAGTACACTCCAGTGTCCTATGTGCTACGTATACTGTTAAAAATAAACTCTCTTCTCAGTTTGCTCATAATATACATAAAATACAAGTTAAACCTCAAATTTTTAAACTTACCATTCCCAGACTCTTAAACTCTTGTCATCAGATGTACTCACAAACCTTCTATTTTCATCCACAAACACAATGGTGTTGACAGCTCCCAAATGCCTATCGTATTCCTGCACAATCTCACCACTTCGAATATCCCACTACAAATAAAAAAATCAGAATAAGACCTTGTTTTTTACTAAATATCATAGTTTTTAGAGGAAGAGATATTAAGTAGACATACCTGCACAATTTTCTTATCTGACATTCCTGCAACAAAGAGATTTTGTTTATCTTCGTCAGGATTGAACTTGACACAATAAGGAACCTTCCTGTTTGTGAATCTTGAAATACATTGCCCTGCAACAGACAAGCCATTGATAGTGCGTCAGGTTGGAAGTTCAATGGGCTGATTAGTTCTTTCCAGATATTGATAAAAAACATTCCTTTACTTTTACTTTACTAACAGCAGGAAATACTTTTTTTAAAGCCCTTGAGAGGATTAGAGGGTAGAATTTACCCTGCTCTTTGATTATACTTTCTTTCGCATGTTCGTATGCATGCACCTGTATAAACACATACACATACGAACTGTTCTGTACCTTTACTACAGCTTTCCAAACAATGTAACTGCTCAGTACCCTGTATATCATCAGGATGTATCAAGGACATCAGGACTGGTCAGGATATCCCAAGCTGACTGTTGACTTTGCATCACCTCCTTAGGATCAGAGGTCTTCTTGACAAGAGACAAACTCAGGCAAGAATTCCTCAATCCTAAACCTAGAAAAGGATAACAGTAATCCAACTGCAAAACAAACCACTGACCTAGCCTCAGCCATAAATACCCTGATTATCGGATGTTATCCATAACTTACAGGAGCCTGTTTTAATCCAAAAGCTCAATACATTTTTTAGGTGTCTAAATAACTGTGCTCAGACTCAAGTCTGGAGAATTTGACTTACACCTTTCTGGCTGTCACCTGTATGAGACTAGTGGCACTGCTAACCAAGAAAGCTAATGTCTTTTCAAACATGGAAACTTCCTGTCTTAGGAACAGACTTAAGTTTAAAACAATATTGACAAAATCTATCCTGTATCTTTTTAGCTTAAAAAACTATTTGGAGCAGAATGTTACAGAGCATCTCCCAGGTAGTTCTGTGAGAGCATTAGACCTACCCTCCACTCCCTATACCAGCAGCTCAATTTCCACCACTGTTTCTTATTTGGAGTGCTCTTCAAGCTCAGGTTAATCGAAAGATCAAATGAAATAATTATTCTAAATTAAGCATATTTAGGTCTAACGTGTGATTTCATTACTTAATTTTATGCCTGTAAATGTAAACATGCAATTAACTGATTTGGTAAAATTTTGTCTTTTTGCTGAAAATTGTTCTAGCATTACAAATAACAATCAAACTTCTCAAATAAAAAGGTATATGAAATACAGGTGTATAGGTAGTGTCAATTGCACCATTACAGATAACAACAGAACATTTACGAAAAAAAGACTATTCATCCTGTAATGAAAGCCTAAACACTGAACTACAAGATGATATTAAGGATAATTGGAAACAACCTGACTGACTGATAATATATCTTGATATTTACTATTAATTAAATATAGTGCCAAATAACAACATCTACAAATACAAGCCTACCTGTTTCAGTGTCCCAGAGCTTAAGATAGCGGTCATATGCAGCACTAAGAAAGCGAGTGCCAGCATTATTAAAACAGATGTCTCGAACAGCTTTACTATGTCCTACAAGATAGAAAAAATGCGATGACAAACTTTTATCCATTCATGCTTAAAATTAATGTTTTTTTTTTTTAAAACATTATTCAAGTTAAATGCTCCAGTCTTTAACAATGCAAAGAGAACAAGGAAATCGCTTATTGAAGTCCTTCATGAGCACTAGCAAAGAATGATTCAAGTGAGAAAGAAAAAGTAACTTCTAAAGAACGATGAGAATAAATCCCCCAAATCCCCACACCTCTAAAGCACTGGAGATAGAAACAATAGCATAGCACAGAAACAACCACTGCGCATCATTCAAAAATTGATGTACAAGCAGAACTTTAAGTACTGTTGGCTTCAAAGATTGTTCTGGTCACAGTTAAGAGCTGCAAGAGAAGTTTAAAACGCTGTAACAAATGTCAACACCTAATGAAAAAGAGGAGAGACAAACACTACAGGAGATACATTTAAAGGAGAAACATTTAAAATTAGAAAACAGGTACAAAATATGGGAAGTATTAGATCAGAAAATTAAGAATGCTTTCACCTGGTGTTAACTTTGCTGCCCCCCAACCCCAATACTTTCATCTGACCACTGCATCAGACTAGTAGGAGATCTCTTTAGTTAAAATACTGGCACAGTAATTTAAATATAGCAAAACAGCAGGCGAATCTGGTTGATAATAAGGACCTTTTGAGAAAAACAGTTCAACTGTTCAGAAAGAACAGTCTATTGAAGGAGAACCTTTTCTGAGCCATCATCTTCACCACACTGCTGTCATCAGAAATATTAGGTGAAAAAAGACTTCTTTGTTGTTACTCAACATATATTCACTCAGTGTTCTAGAAATGTTCCCATTTCAAAAGGAGAGTCAGCTGCTTTTGTTCTGCATTCAAGGCTGCTAGGAAGTTTGCATTTCTCTCTCTCTCAGCTATCTGCTTTAAAAAGCACCTATTACATGAACAAAGGCGGCACCTGAACCTAAAAAAAAATTCCCATGCTTTTGCACTAGAAACTCAATACAGAAGAGACCACCTATTTAAGGTGGGATCATCAGACGACGAGATGCCCTCACTGCGTAAATACAGAGGGCTGCTGTTCTCAACATGAAGATGGGGCAATTTAACTCACAATTTTGCCTTTGGAAAGGAGACTTGCATGAAGTATTGATGACTGCAGTACACTAATGTTTTGTTTTAAGGGTTGTAAGGTGTTACACATCAACGTTGAATTGCTTGGAATAATGACAAAGGTTTAATAAAAACTTGCACCTTTTTCAATTCTTATTGGCAAGCTTATACTGAATACCATTTGCCTTGGATGCCCACAAGTCCTCCCTATGATAAATTACTAAGCTAACCTAAATCATATCCTTCCATGAAGTTGTTTTAAATATACATCAGCTTAAAAAAAAAGGCTATTACCAATAAATGTGCGTAGACATCTTCGATCACCATATACTTCCCATAGCTTGGAAAAAAAAAAGGGATGGGGAGAAAAAATGTCAATTGTTAAACAATAATGATTAACTGAAATTAAGCGCAAACATGTATGGCAACATCTTTTAAGAAATTAATTACAAATGTATGACATCTACTGATTAATCACAATTATATACCTAGGAATTCACAAGAATGCTCTGTCACCTTATTGTTAGCAAACCCCCCTTAAAAGAACTAAAAACTCCATACTATATTTCAACTTTAAAGCCCTAAGGTTTTGCTAGTTAAAAAAAAAAATTATCATAATATGATGTACGCTGGACTAAAATGAGATTAGTTCAAGACCACAAATGCTTCAGTAAAACACTTCAGCAGAAACCTATTGCTAGTTGTAAAACTAGGCTTCACAGAAAACAGATTATTATAATAACAAAGGCAATAACCTGAGGAACTTGTGACCTTCTAAATGCTATTACTAAATGATTAACACTGTTCTAACACCCACAGTCTTGTGTATTATTTTGATCTTTGTTCCAACGAATGTGTTATTTAAAAATCAAGTGAGAAAAATAAAAGTAACACAGACAAAAGGTATTTGGTAGAAGTACCAAATGTTTAAGTATTCTAAAACGCATTGTCTATATTCAATGATGATATAAAATATATATACATGAAAATAGAAAAATAACTCACCTTAATTTTGCAATCCATAGAGCAAGACAACAGTATATGCCCAGAGAGAGGAAACAATCTAACTGCACTGACACCCTGTAAATAAGGACATAGTTAAACAGTAAGTGGAGCATCTAGATATTTCCTCAGTTCACTTGCCCTCTTTTCTAAGCAAAAAGCTAAAGCTTATCTTCATAAAATATACAGATACTGTATCTTGAAAAGAAACAACCTACTGACATTGCATTTTAAAAACAGCAATGTGTTTTGAACAATTGTTATTGGCAACAAATTGATTCACTTCAACAGCTGTACATATACCCTCCTTCAACACTTACACCATTACTGTGGTAAACACAGCAAAGAAATACAAATTGTGGGTTTGGGCGACCGTTTCTGTATAACAAGCCTTTTCAGGTAGGCCAGGTGAGGAAGTTTTCCACAAAAAAAATTTATGGCCAGCTCCATTTCTTACTTATACTACCAGTGGCTTCTACCCACTGAACTCAGATTCCCTGGGCATAGCATCTTCCCATCTATCTGTATTTCAGGTACTCCTTGCAGAGGAAGTCCAAAGAACCGCCAAGTATTCATGGTTTGATGTCCTTCTTGCCATTTCATGTCTATTACTCTGTTCATATTCCATCCAGTTCCTCCCACCCCTGGTTGGAGTTGGGTGCTTTATCCTCCCTATTATTGTCTACTTATATCCCCCAGCTTTTCTAGATTTGTCAGCACATCTTTCTTTTGCTTCTCTCATCGATATCATTATTCATCTCTTGTTTGAAGAAAAAAGCTATTTTGTGCATCAGTCTGTTCCAATAGATAATAGGCAGAGGAGTAACTAGAACTTTGGGGAGGAGATGTTATTCTTGAAAGCACTGATAGTTGCATCTACAAGCTCTTCGATGCAGCAATCATTGAAGAAGAGTTCAGAGCTATGACTCCACTCAAAAAGGGTAAAAGCTATAAGCGTTTCTGTGTCCTCCTTTCTCCCATCTTTCAGATATCATTAAAGTGCTGTCCATTGCAGCACAGCATATTCCTTCAAGCAATACTGAAAATTAGAGACAAAAGAAGCAGCAAATTGAGTATAGGCTTTACAAATCTGAGCAGTGAAACACTTTTTTAATACCAAAATTATGCATATAGTTACAGGCTCTGGCACAAGAAGAAACTGTAAATGTTAAGTAGCATCATCAAAGAAAACTCTTAACAAAACAGACCTCTCAAAGGTAATAGCTGTATTTGGGAATCCCATAGTGCTGATGCATCATAATCACAAAACCTATGTAACTTTTTGTAAGTTTGATATGAAATAGCCCTTAAGTACTTTTACTATTAAAAAAAACATTTTCAGGGATCTCTAGAATTAGCCTTACTCTTATTCACGGGGTAGTTTAGGAAATAACTCCAAATCCCACAGAATTCACTGAATAATATTTGTCCCTTTAAAGGAGGTCAGGAAGTCACTATGGTCACGAAAAAGTATATGCAGGTAAACAACTGCATTTGAGCAGGCAAACACCTTGTGTGAGCACGTAATGCAACTAATTACATGCATAATGTGGTAAAGACAAAAATACTCCTATAAAACTGAAGTATCAGCAGAAGGAAGTTATCAGCTTCAGACACAAAGTGAAGTGGGTTTTTATGATGCACGCTCACAAACACGACTTCCTACCTTTGTATGTCCAGACCACACATGGATTTGTTTCTTTGGAAGATAGCACTTCTCAGGTGGCACTGTAGAACGTAGATTAACTCCAACATCTTGAGGGACATGAAGATAAGATCTCCCCTGATAGTCATACATTTCCTTAACTGAAAAGGAAAACAATAGAGTTCTGAGAATCCCAAAGCCTGTATTTTAAGAGGTTGTAATCTTCGAAAGGCTCAACAGCCACACACAATTAAGGTCTTCTCAACACAGCTGCTCTGCTGTGAAGTGGGAGGGGGATGGGTGGGTGGGAGAAAAAAGAAAAATCCACTTCATAGGACACAGATGTGGAATCTTATATGACATCAGTTGAGCTCAAATTAAGTCATTTCAGCAAAGTCTGCTTGGAATCTGATAATCTGAACATTAAGACAATCTCCCCCCTACACACCTTACTCATCATCAAACAGCAAGAGAGTTCCTCTGGCCAACAAGGGTTTGCTTGTACTAACTGTACACAGACTATAATGTGCAACTCTAATGCTGGCATTTGGTTGCAATTCACATTCCAGCCAACTCTGTGCTGTGTCAGTCACATCAACAGAATTACAAACGGGAGAAAAAAAGATCCATTTGGCCAGTGTGAACCAGTATTTGTCAGCAGTAGCCAACAGCTGCTCTTTAACTAGATTTAAAAAGTGATCGGACAGTCAGACATGCAGGGATGCATTGTGCATGGAAACAGATATTTCAGAGTAGACTTGTGTTGGATAGCCGTGATATTAAACTGTGCACTGATTAAATTAATTTCTCAGTTTCTGGGATATTGTTATGGCAGTTTTGGTTGTACAAGTGACCTCCTGCACAGCATCAATGCTTATACATGTCTACAAAATGGCATATTTCTGGAATGTTTCTGTTTGAAAAAATTGAAGTTTATCTTGTAAGGTCTTTCACTGTGAGACTTCAGGTAGAGACCATGAAAGTTGGATACAAAATAATGATTCTATAGAAGGCTCAATGCTAAAATTTCAGATTTGTTATGCTTGCCACTACTCAATAAATATTGTCATCATCTACGACATATAAACAGAATGAAGTACTAATGTCATCAATTCATATCTCATAGCCACTTATTCTTTAATGCATATAAGAAAGGATGCTCCAGCTTGTGCATGTGAGCCTGAGTGTAGAAAGTGGTAAACAAAGAGAGACTTGGTTTACCTAACTATCTGTGCCAAGCAATATAAGGCAGGACTGTTTTGCATGCAGAGTTGAAAGAACAGTTTCCAAAACTCACTTCACTTTACTTACTTAGTTGCCAAACCATTTTCTTTGAAGGTACCACATGCTATAGGCTTCCATAGGGTAATTATTTGATACACAATTATTCATAGTATGACAGCAAGAACATTTACATTAAGAATTGAGGAAGTATAAAGTCCAAGTGATTTTCTAAATTGTATGTAAGCCATAACTCAAAGCACTACCTGCTGATGAAAGTACTGACACATAAAACTGCAGTAATTCTAAAGTTGAAACTAAGCCAAACTCATAATTTTAAAATGTTTGCTCTGTAAAATAGGAAAAGGATATGTGTGTGTAGTACCATTAAAAATAAATAAATAAAACCAGTACCCTGAAAGATGACATTTCCACGCTGCTCTGCACAGTATGAAGCTTTTTTTCCCTGTCCTTTATGCTTACTCATGTGAGCGCTATTATCTCCAATACAGAAACATCAAGATGCCTCCGCAGAACTGCTGAGGCTGTCTGCCATCCTTACTAATTAACACAGCAGGCAAGAAAACACGGTGAGCAAGAAAATGAGAACAAGCAGGAAGATGCCATTACCATGTAATATAGTCTTCTCCTCTCCAGGTTTATCATCTTCTAGTTTTCCTCTCTTCTGCCTCTTAGCTGTTATTTCATCCAACTCTTTCTGTTCTTCCTGGTAAAATAAAACATGATCTTGACTTTTAAAAATTCAGCATTAAGAATCACATAACAAAATCCAGAACTGCACTACCGTTTACTTACTATTAAGAACACATTTATTTGCTAAATGAGATAAGAAATATTTCTAAGCATCAATAAAGAGAGTATCTTTACCAAAACCAGAATAATTTAAAAAGCTATGTACACTGAAAAGAATTAAATACTACCTTTTTATTCATAGACTACAGCTAAGCATCACTGACTGAGTAAGAAGGATGTTTGTCGGTTGGAGAGGGGTTTTTGGGGGGATAATTGTTTTTCTGTTTGTTTTTTTCTTTTTTTTTTTAAACAAGTTTTACTTTCGGTTCTTTTCAAGCTGCTTCTGTTTATAAACATCTTTTAATCAGACTCTACACACTACACACAGATACCATTAATTTTATTTCCAAACAGTCTTGCAAGTAATTGAATGCAGAATATTCAGAACACCTTATTTGGACATATCACCTGAAATGTTTCTATCACCCTAAAGCATAGCATGGATCTTCTGCTTGGAAAAACTACTAGTGCAGCTGGATCTCTGTTAAAACCACTGCAATATACTAACAATTTGTATCTATTGTGTTAAAGTAGTACTTACTTCTGATGGCTTGGCTACTTCTTTTTCATCAACATACTTTGCCCATGGTCCCAGAAAACCATCAATATTAGATGCATCATTCTCCTTGAATTTCTTCCTTTTTTCAATTTTCCTTTGTCCAGTTTCAAACACTGTTAAACCTGAAGAAAGAAACAATGCACTGCCTAGCTGCTAACACAGAATACATCATCACAGGTCGCATCATAGTTAGTTTAAAAGAAAAAAAACCACCACCATCACCACTCCTTCCAATACACATAGCAAACTGGAAAAAGCGTTTGAGCAAAATTGGCTAAGGCATGCTAACTTTTCTAACTATGAACACTGCTAACTATGTACAGTAACAGAAGAACCACTTAAACTGTGTGTCATGGTTTGTTAGAGTATTTAACTATGCATGTACCCATGCATTTTTAACAATAAGTCTGCAGACTGTAAGAATACATCAATTTTAATACTTTAAATAGTGCAGTGTTTGAAAGAGTAGAGTCCTAACAACTGGCTTGTGATCCCCCTCACCTCTCTCGGTTTCTAAAAAAAACCTCCAAAACCAAAATAAGACAAGTCTCCCAAAACCCCAATCACAACTGTGTATTTTAATTCAGTAAAAAGTCATAGAATCATAGAATGATTTGGGTTGGAAGGGACCTTTAAAGGTCATCTAGTTCAACCCCCCTGCAATGAGCAGGGACATCTTCAACTAGATCAGGTTGCTCAGAGCCCCGTCCAGCCTGACCTTGAATGTTTCCAGGGATGGGGCATCTACCACCTCTCTGGGCAACCTGGTCCAGTGTTTCACCACCCCCACTATAAAAAATTTCTTCCTTATACCTAGTCTGAATCTACCCTCTTTTAGTTTAAAACCATTATCCCTTGGCGTATCGCTAGAAGCCCTATGAAAAAGTCTGTTCCCATTAACATGGTCATCTACCTC
Source organism: Fulmarus glacialis (assembly GCF_000690835.1). Taxonomy (NCBI): domain Eukaryota; kingdom Metazoa; phylum Chordata; class Aves; order Procellariiformes; family Procellariidae; genus Fulmarus; species Fulmarus glacialis. The sequence continues at coordinate 4,842 of NW_009199396.1, read as the reverse complement.
CAACCACTATCTTGTTCTTTCATATAAATGATAGCTTTTCACAAATGCTGGGCCTCAGAATTCCATTTGCCAAAACCATTAAACAATATAGATATGGAAGGAAAAAAAATTAAAGTTAAAAGATGTTAAAGTAACAACTTAAAAGTTTTTCAAAAGGTTGTATATACAATTATGGGCCATTTTCAATCAATGTTTTCCTGCAGCATCAGTAATACTCATTTAATGCAGAGGAGCCAAAAAGAGCTTTGTATAAGCAAGGGGAAATAGGCAATGTAAAATTTAAAGTAATGATTATATGAAGGAATCGTATATTAATGAAGAGTTTTCTTAAAATAAATTACTAAAATTCCTTTATGATAAGGTTATTTTTTTATTTTTGAAATTATTTAATCTTAGCCATTTCTGCCTAATGTCTGTAGCTACTATACCAAAATA
>NW_009199396.1:0-4380 GCF_000690835.1 Fulmarus glacialis | reverse complement strand
TGAAATAACCTTGGATATATTCCATGGAAGAGGACACAGAAATAAAGAACCTTTGTACACACATGTGAATAAGATGTTAGAAAAAGACATGCAAGGGAAAGCATAACTGTGAAGTTTACACAGGTACAGTTTTCCAATGCAAATAAGTCACTTTGAGTGTTAAATATCTTGTATCAAAGTATTAATTACAAACCCCATGCCTCTGGTAGTCAATCCTCCCAGTGGCACACTATGCCTTTACCATTTGGCAACCGTCCAATGGTTCTTCTTTTCCAAATAACCTAAACAGCTTAACTCTGCTAAGCAGAGATAACATGCAATTCCCAATAGAATGCTAGAGGTTGCATACAGAGCAATCAGTTTGCTACTGAGTAGCGCAGTTAAGGTGATTAACCCAACATACAAGTATCCTAATGAAGACATACGACAGTTTTAGCTAAGACAGAATTCAAAAGGACCAAAAAGCTCTATTTCAAACATACAGATCAATTCTATTCATGTAATGGCACATGCTAGGTTCCAATTACAAGTCCTCATTTGAAATTTGACATAATGATAGCCTGAAATATTTGCTACTTCAGGAAAACAAAGCCCCCCAGTATCTCTCTTCCATCTTCACATTACAATTGCAACACACCTTCACTTATTGTGTCTTTAGACATGGGTAAGTCTCTCATAATTCCTTCCTTTGCTGATACCTATTCCATTTCTTAGTGAAGAAGAAATGGAAACAGTCGTCAGTTGCAAGTCATTTATATGAGATTCTGAATTATTTACCTTGATTTTTTTCAGCTTCTTCTACAGAACCAATATATTTTGTAGCAACTTCAGGGTTATCTATAGAGGGATCTAATGCATAACCTAGAACAAGAGGAGAAATAAAATACTGTTATTTCAAGCTTTTTAGTTTTGTACAACTGTTACTATTCTGCCCCACCCCCCCAAAATTTTTTCCCATTGGCTCTCAAGGAGCTAGGGATGAGGAAGCATTGATAACTTTGAAATCCCATCCACTTTTCACTTGGCCTGAGTATGAAGATTACTACAAAGTATTACCATGAGGCCCTTGAGTATGCATTGCTGCCAGAACGCTTAAATTTGCACAAGATAGAGAAGCAAATAAATATAATAGGCAACAGTTAACATAAGACACAAAGGGAGGGTAGTCACAGGAAGCAAAGTCACAGAATCTTTCTGGTGGGAAGGGACCTCAAGAGGCCTCTGGCGCAACACCCTGCTCCAAGCGAGGTCAACACTGAATTCAGACCCGTTTGCTGTAATGCAAACATTAGATTTTGAAATGCCATAGCAACCTCTTCTTGTTGTAACATGGCATAAGGAAAAGACTAGCTCAAAATCTTATGTTAGTGACACGTGATTTTAAACAGATGCTTCTTTAGTTCAGGGCACTGTTCCTTGGTTTGCGAAGCCAGTAAGTGACACTGAAACCAGCGCGTTGCTGCTGTACACAGAGACCCCTCTGGCTTCAGCAGCAGCCTCTGGCCCCGCAGCCCCCTGCCCTGCCCACACCTCCGCTGGGTCAAAGAGAACGCTACTCATCCTTGGCAGTCCTGGGGATGGCGGCAGCTGGAAGGAAGAGGACAGAGATGGGGAAAAAAATGAAAGCAAATGACGTTTTCCAGGGCTTTGTGCATATTCTGTCTCCCCCAGCAGAAATTATTTCATCCTCCTCCTGCCAGAGTGGGGAAAGCTTGTTCCTTCAACTTGAAAGCAGTTGCTTAACTAACATGCATGGTATTAGAAGCAGCAGCAACGGCCTTTAATTTTTAAAAGAATTAAGTATTCACATCTTCATTTCCCAATTACAGCTATTGAGTTTCATTAAAAAAAAACCCTCAAAAACTGCTGCATTTACTCTTATAAATAATTTATAAAATGTACCAGCATTTCATAGATATTCAGGATATTTACAATTTTTGATACTGAGGTTCTCATTTTAATATGCGTATCTTACAGTTTTTCTCCATTTCTCCTGAAGTGGATAGCATAATCTTACGAGAATAAGACAAATAAATTAATCTAGTTTCCAAAGAACAGGTGCACTAAACAGTTACTGACCACCATGGCTTTTTTTTGGGAAAGACTGCACCCTGGTGGACATCTCACCCATTTTTATTAAATATTATTCAAGTGACAAAATGTCCCTTGAGGGCCCAATGAGAATTTCTCCATATCAGGAAGGAAAAAAAAGGAAAAAAAAAAAAAAGCAGCAATGAAGATACTAAACCACTGGTAAAAGTAATCACACATACAAAATCAAAGAAATCCTACAGCATACAACCTAATTCTTGTATTTTTGTTGATTCACAGAGACAATCATGAACAGTGGGAGATTACCCAGTCCACCCCAGAGACCAATGGCCCATAAAAGCACTTGGGTGCATACAAGTTGAGAACCTATCAACATCATCCCGATAGCCAAAGGAGATCATCTCCCCAACCATTTCTCAGAAAGACTACTGTCCTAGAGGATGGGGCAGTTCATTTCTTTTTAGATGCTGGAAAAAACGACCTATTATTGCAATTAGTAGAAGAGCCATTCCAAGAACACAGCAAGTGTGGAGCAGTCCACCTGCAGACCAACTCTCGAGCTTCAAACCCGGTAAGACCCCAACATGGAACAACATATGCCCAGATGCTGCATGAGTATGATATAGGGAGAGAAATATATACCAATGCCCTCTTATGAAAGATAAATTCCCACTATACCTAAACCAAACCACAAAAAAATTATTTTAGATTATTATTAGTATTTACTTCCATGGATAACAAAACTGAGCAGACCCTGCAATTGGACTTTCACTAATTTAACCGCCTGCTTTTATTAAGCCACTATTTCAATGAGTTCTTTTCCATGCTATAAGGTTTCTGTTAACAGCAGAGAGATATTACTTTGGATTTATGTCAAAATCAATACAGTGCTTTACTTGTCCTCCAACTGTATTGACACAGTCTCTGGGACTCTATTTGCTTGGTACTTGTATAAGGGGGACAGTATTCTAATGAATAGGGCCCCTGGGCCAAGCACAGCTTCCCGTGGAAGCGGAGACTTCTTATAGCTGGGTTGAATTTGGTCCAGCATCATTCTCATAGAAAAGCTCTGAACAATTTCTACTTTCTAGTGGATATGTGAAAGAGAATCTTTTCTTTCTGGCTAGGACTCCTAAACGCAGCTGCAAAAGACAGCTTGCTTTTATCCTGCTCAGCTGGTATGCCATATAATGTGCCCTGACTTCTATGTCTCCTTCAGTTTTATTTAGGAGGTAGATATTTTATGCCATGTTTTAGCAAGGAAAGGTACAATTCCACCTACATCCATAATTTCAGCACCTGAAAATGGTTCGTTAAATAATCAGACTTTGATGTGCATTCCAGAAAGACAGCTAATTAAAGTATGTTTACACCATACTGCGCAATGCAGCATACAGAGACCCAAGGTAGCTCAGGTATGTGGAAAAATACAGCTAGACTAACCCATTCTGACTGCACTGGCCTCTCTGCAGAATGAAAGTAATCAGAGAATAAAGTGCCTACAATTGTAAGAGGTAATAGTGACTGTAGGTGTTGCATGTAACATGAGTAGATGAAAAGTGTTATTTCCAAGTCAGAGGCATTTTAAGCTCTTAAAATATCAGTCTTATTGATGAAGTAATCCTGTTATAACCAAGTTACTGAATAAAGAGCTTTGAGATTCATGGACAGAAGACTGTTTCTTATTAAAAAGAACATTAATATCTTGTGAAGGAGAGATTTTAAAATACTAAATGCTGCATGAATGAAGCAGTCCACTTCTAGGATGAGCACTGATGCTGAAATAGCTATGAAATTATTTTTCTACCATACTCATGAACAGCTTGTGTGCAGCATGTAAAAAATAATCCATAATTCTGCTTCACACTGAAAATTTATATATGCCCACATAAATAAGGAGAGTATATTGCCTTTTTTTTTTTTTTTAAACAACGCTCACAAGGGAATTTTCAAGAAAAGAGACTGTTTCTGCTGAGGGTACAGATACAGAAGAATAAACAAGTGCTTGTATTTTAGGACTTCATAGTCTTTTTAGCCATGCTCCACGGACTACAACATTGGCAAAATAATGGTAGTTAAGCTTTTGGCCATTTACATCAAAATGGCTTGTGAAGAGAAATTTGTTTTTCTAGAGAGAAAGCCTTCTCTTTAATAGCTGAAATTATATAAGAAGATTGCCTTATATCAATGGATTCAAAATAGGGTAGATTACCTACGACTGCAGATGCAAAACTGGTTACCAATTTAAAAAAAGTCAGACTCTCACAGAGTAATTAATGGCTTTCCATCAAACTGGCAGAGGATCATAGAATCACAGAATCATTAAGG
>NW_009199395.1:0-8605 GCF_000690835.1 Fulmarus glacialis | reverse complement strand
TTATATAATTTATGATATAATTTAGTCAATCATTTCTTGTTCGGATAATTTATAAAACACAATCTCCAAGTTCACCCTTTTTTTGTACAGCTGATGTTCAAATAAAGGCAATTAAATTATAATTATTAAATTCCTGCAGTTGCTGTCTGTCTCTCAGTCTGCATAGTATTGTACCATAGCAGTGTCTTGATGCTATTGATCAAGTGACAAATTAAGATAGATTGTGCTGGGCAGACAGTGTGATTTTTAAGATTCTAAACCATATCATAGAGATTTGCAAAGACAAACTTCCTTCGAGAATTCTTTGCTACCTTTATTCTTATAGTCAGTTTTGTCCCAGCTGTTGAAAGACATTTATGATAACACTGAATATAGGATAATCTGATGTTAAAGCCTATAACTTACCATGACTGGTATTTTTCATGCTAGTAAAATACTCCTTTTTTAAGTCCGAAGAATACACTAGCTAGATGCAATAGCCGCAGCAAGGAAAGTAACAAGACAAGGAAAAACCAGCAACACATGAAAACCTCCTTTCATATTGACATGAGACAGAACAACTTCTTACACCAATATTGAAGGGAAAAAAAAAAAATCAAGTATATTGTTGTTGTCTTTATCTCATGCAAGATTATTTTATATCTAGTTCTACACTGAATTTTTAGGTACTTGTGTAGCAACCTCTGCACCACGTTTTCACGGTGCTGAAAGCCATGGCCTACAGATTTGCTGTCCATATTCAAAATCATTGCAACTGCACGTGACCAGCAGTGAAAATGAAAAAAAATTACAGCTCATGCCATATGACACTGAAAGAAGGCAGATAGAGACTTATTGCCTAACACCACTCCCGTGTCCCCAGCTATTTTGCTCTGAGGTAAGGGTAAACACAGAGAAGCCAAAAGGAACCCTGTCAACAGACAAACTCTCAATAATTGATTCTTAATTACCTGTAAATCAGAATGTAGTGTTTGATAAATGTGTGAAATATATGAAATAGAATGAAGTGTCGTAGTGACAATAATAATAATTAAAAGTATGATGAAACTTACACACTGACCCACTGCATTACAAAACCTAGGAGATTTTGTTCAACAATAGCCATTCTTCTTATTAAAAAAAACCCAAAAGCTATCTTAAGTTACAGATCAGGAGAGCCAGTAATTATATACAGTTAAGGACAGTTAAAGAGAGAAAATATTTAGCAATAAAATATTTAGAAAAGTCTGCCTTTTGCAGAACTTTTACTATATCTAAACTAAATAATACAGTTCATACAAGTGTGATGAAAGATACCGTTATTATTATATACTGATGTATTCATAATCAATAATTTATTCTTACTGATATCTTTTCTATGCAATTTATGTTTCAGTTATCAGTAATTGTAAGAGAATGGATTTTCAAAAAAAGAAATAATACATTGTTTCTCATTTCTTGCCTATGAAAATCCATTTTAGTTTTGAATGATGGACTCCATGGTTTTTTTTCAGATATAACTATCTTATACAAAAAGATTTACCAAAATTGTGTAAGAACTTTAGAATAATTAATCAGAAAGGCCTTATTATTCAGAGTTATTGCAGTGGTTAATAATAATGGTCCTTGCAGTTCTGAAACTGTTTGAATCTTTAATAAATATTTATATATATACACATTCATCGCTTTCTTTGTATTTTCCTTCTGATATAGTAATTCCTGAAAAAAAGTGAGGTTCTGGTATGAGGTGCCTGAAGTAATACTCTGAAGTTTATTTTACAGTTTAAACAATCTACCTCAATCTCATCTGATAATCTTTCTTTATTTCTGGCAAACTGTGTGGTTTGTCTTTAGTTAAAGTTCAGTATTTACTATGAGTCAAAATGAAACCATCACATTCATTATCTGTATGACCTGAGGCTATATTTGAATGTGCATCTCCAGAGGACACAACTCACTGATACAACGGACCTTAACCACTGATGTTATCTCACTTGTGTACTTCTGTCATTATGCTGAAGGACTTTTATATGAAAAAAAGATTTCTTTCCCTCAGAACACATGGCTACTTAGTATATTTTAATGTATCATGTGAATAGTGGTATTGGAAAAGGACAGAACTTATTTCTTTCTGTTTTTCATATGGGTGTTTTTCAGTCAACTGAATTTAAAGGCATTATATTCATTGTACGTAGTTATTAGAATTTTTATCCTTAAGAGTCCTCTCATAAGCAAAGCAAGAGATAATTTACCCAGCATAATTTTTTTATTTCTGTCAAGGTTGATGAAATAATGAAAGCTGAGAAACAGAGTATTTGTTGATTCTGTCATCACTTAAAGGTTTTAACTCCATCACTTTCTCAAATGTGTCTAGTACCACAAGAGAAGGAAGGGCAAAAAAAAAAACAAACCCCAACATTGAGAAGTATCATTATCACAATAACATGTTGTTATGCATAGATTAATAAAGATGATATAAAATTCTTTATGTTATTTAGAAATATTTTACAAATATTCTACACTGAAGTTTGTGGTAAACATTCTTAAATTAAATCCCTTTACGTTCCTCTTGTGATATAATAATTTATTATCATTATGTTGTTCATGAAGATTGAATATGTTGTTCAAGTTGAACAGATACTTCAGGAAGCTCCCCTTCCACTTCACTGACCCTGCCCCATTTTCCTTTCCCTTCTCTTTGTTACCCTGCCCTGCCCTGCCCTGCCCTAAGCTGCCCTTCCCATTGTTCTTACGGTGAACTGTAGGTGAATACATGTACCTCTACGTGCAATTCAGAATAGTCAAATCTGTGTATATATCAGGTGACTCTGGAGAACAGAAGAGGTTTTGCTTTAAGTCTAAGTTTGAGAACAATAAGAATTAGGTGATTCTTTCTATTGTATAGACTTTCTTAGAATAAGAACAACAAAAAAAGAAGATAATAAATTTTTATTAAAACTTACGGCAGGATGAGTTTTAAAATTCTGCAGAAAATATTGTCTGCCCTGCAATGAAGGCAAATAGATTAGATATACAGAACTTACAATATGTTTTTTTATTATAATATCATAAATCTTATAGTTTTGAAAAAATGGTAAAACACTGGTTTAATTTTTATTTTGCAACTGCTTAAAACTCCACTGGTCACTATTCTGCCTAGGCAAATAAAAAAAGGCAGTTTAAGGTTATTGGGAAAGATAGGTCACTGAAGCTTGAAATGGCTCAAAAAACTCTTTCTCCTACTTGCAAAGCTTCATAAACTTTAAATTTAATAAGTGGTAGGCCATTTGTCAGTTGTAAAAGTTTTGTACACTAATATACCTTATTGAAACATACTAGTTCAGCTGTAATAAGAGAGAGTGAGAGAGAGAACTTTATTGAACTTGACTAATCTTTTGTGCAGTATGAATACATCCCAATTGTTTCACTTTCACTTTGTTGGGCAGGTCACTGCTGGTCAGAAAATGACATCTGGTTTAATACTGTCAACACTCCCATACTTTCAGTCTTCTATATATTCAACAGAGAAATAATTTGCAAAACACAAATGGTTAGTAATACTTGGATGCCAAAAATAAGCAGTCTGAAGTATACATGGGGGGGCGAGGGGGGGAGGCTAATAGGTTTTCTTTCAAGGGTTTTTGTTTATTTGTTTGTTTTGTTTTGTCTTCTTTAAGTTAATTGGTCATGTAATTTCAAAAGCTCCCGTTCCAGTAAAAGTAGAAGTGAAACTTTCAGTCCACTTACCCGGGCTGCTTTGTCAGCTCTATTTTCTCACCTTCTGCTGAAAATTTGGTGAGGATTCTTGAGTACTACTCCTTATACAATGGTAAAATATAAACACACAATTACTCTGTCATGAGATATGAAGTTGTTTTGCAGTAAATGACCCATAAGTATGCTTCTATTCTGTAGTTTAATGTTGTCTTACTTTTGTAGAATGATGACTAACAATGAATTAGCTCACACTGGCTTCTTTTCAGATCTTTTCTGTTCAAAAGCCAGGGCCTAAACATGTTGTCCTTACCTCCTCATCCTAGTAGAGGAAAAGGGATGGTAAAAAAATCAGTATCATTAGGGTAGGAGGATGACCTCTACCAACTCATAGGGGGATCCCTATGAGAGAAGGGAGTTACTTCATATAGTTTTTGGAACAAGCCGGTATAATAAAGCAAATACTACAGAGGAAGTAAAGACAGAAATTTTGGAAACAATCTTCCTTTGAAATGACCCTGCCATCTTTAAATAGTTTTACTATAGTATTTAGAATTTGCATGTCTACACTAATCTTGTTTCCATCAAAATGCCTATACTAGAATAACAGTATTTTCCAGCAATTCCTTACAGAACCTGGAAAGAAACGCATGTTGTATATTTTTCAGAACACTTGCTTTTTAAATGGTTACCACTGCATATGCGCACATTAGAAATATATGTTAAAAAATAGATTTACTTCACATTTCTTGCGGTAGTGGATTATACATGAACCCTTGAAATCAGTGATATCCAGATGGATTCTATTCTGTTCGTTTATGAAAAAGGAGAAGAAAATTCTCAAGAGAATTGTACTTCTGTTGGTGGGTTTAAGAAAACAGGTTTTAGTAGAATAAAGAGTATGAACACATTAAATACAGATTTAAATTGAACATGAAATGTTTGTGCATGAAAAAGATGAAAGCAGAAGCAATAATGCCTCAGTGGAAATAAGCAGAAAAGAAGGATAGCCTGAATCTTTGTGGTACTTATGGGTTACTAGAAAGAAATTACAATACAAATGCTCTGATTCTTTCTGTTATTTTCCATCTTGCATATAATACATGTTCTTGCTTCTCAGGACCTAAATATGCTTCCTGAAAAACTATCCTCTACTTGAGAACATAGGAAGACTCACAGTGATTGAGACCAGATTTCCTCCTAACTTCATTTCTTAGCTCTGTGTGTATAAGAGCATAGAGAAAATGGAAAGAATGAAATGCTCCTTTCCTTGTTACACTTTTCCGGTTTGTAGCAAATAAGTAGTACATATTTTTTGTGAGGGTTAGAAGCAGCTTAAGCCCCTGGAATGTGTATGTACCTAAATTACTGGACTGAGCATGTAATGGACTGAGGAAATGAGGGGAAACATTAGGTGTGATAAATTGGGACACAAAGTGTAGAAGTTTATACTTAATTAAGTCAGTTTAATAAGCCATTATGTTCTATTGACCTGGACAGCAACTCAAGACATTACATTTTAAGCAATCTAATCCCAAAAAAGAATCTAAAACCAGGAGTCGTTTTCCTGGGGTGTGGGAACTCTGCTCTGTCTCACTCTTATGCTGAAAAAACCCTAAAATCTAGATGTCCCACTTTCTGTGCAAGTCCTCTGAACAGTAGGCCATTCGATAAAAGGCATGCACTGTTGGCAACACAAGTGACTTGCTTTAGATAAGAATTCATATTTTGGTACCCTGAGTTGATGGAATTATTCACTGAAATTCCTGTTCAGGCATATTCCTGTGCCTAGGGTTTTTTTAGGTGCCTCAGGTAAAGTGCTTATTCGTTATATGGTCAGTGGGGATCAGTAAGTGATTCTGAAGTCTCCCAGAGAGTCTCACTGAATTAGACAGATAGGATCTCCCCTTGAAAGCCTTAAGGCTCTTACCTGTCTTCTGTGGCTATAAAAGGAACATAAGCACTTAAATGCCTGTTGTGTTTTTTGGATCTGAATGCAAAGAAATTGTGAAGCCAGCAATAATTTTACGTAACTTCCCTATTTTTAACAACATGAAAAAAACATCCAAACCAGGATTAACCATCTCCCTCGCTGCTTCTACATGACTGAAGCAAGGATAATATCATGTTGCCTAAGCTCTTCCTGAATCAGCAAAGAAAATATAACTGTGTATACCACACGATATATTAAGTGAGCATTTATAACTTGAGTTTTGGTTCCCCACGCCGCATATGTAAAAAAGTACACCAATTTTACGTGTAAGTACTTGAAATACCTAGGAGCAGGTAGCCCCTTGAATAATTCACAAAATGAAGAGATTTTAACTGGATTTGATCAGTGGACTCAAACGCTTGAATATAATTAAAATTAATCTAGATACTATTTTGGTTAATGCTCACATTTAGAATCTCTTGACAACTGCAGTACTGTGTTTTCAGCACTCATAGGTGTATTGATATATTAATCAAAGGAATTTGTGTTTAAAGATTTGTGAGTGGGAGACAAGGGCTTTTATTTTGATGGTATTGGAGCCCAAAGCTAAAAGTTGAATTTTTGTCTCCAATCAATGAAGAACATCACGTATAGTATAATATAATAAGAAGTATTTTTATTTGGTATATACTGTTGTTTTGATACTCGGTCTGTTGAATTCGTAAATGCAATAGCATTTCCTGGAGCTGTTTTTTTGTATTTCTGTAATCTAACCTTAAATGTTTCACTTTTTCAACTATTTATGAAACTTCAGAGGTACTTATAATAATTCCACACAATGGATTCTGTTTCAGCCTTTTATATTTTTAATGATGTCACTTCAGGCTGAACAGGCAGTTTGCCTCCCCAAGGTGCTACAGCACTTGGGTTTTTTTTTTTATTTTATTTTATTTTTGGTGAAAGGCTTCTCATTTTACATTCTCATGCATACTGAACGATGTTGTTGGAGGATAAACATCTAGTTTCCTCCTGTGGGATTTATATCTGACTCAAATAAATGTTAGTTTTCCTTTTTGCATAAACCAAAAAGAATAGGAACAACAGGAATAGACAGGAAAAAATACACGTGTAACTGCAACACATTAAACCACAAGCAATTCAGCAACCATCCCCAATATGACTTGGTACTTCAGCCCTAAAGTTGTTTCAGCTGTGCCAGTAGAAACTTGGATATCCTCCAAACAAATAACTGTGTAATACTGCATCGCAATTTGAAATACCTTCATGTTTGTTGGGGTGTGCTTAATTTCAAAAAAAGGCAGCGCTTCCTACCCATATGGTTATATTGACTCCCGGGGCTTAATTTTCATCACTTTTCCAGAGGTCTTCTGTGGCTTCATTGATCTTGGTAGTTTTAGCAGTATTTCGAAAATATTGCTGTCCCTCAGGTAACATTTGAGGAAAGAAACCGCCTTTTAGGCTTTGGATGATCTACTGTTGTTTTGAAATATTGTTCATTAAGTACCCCTGTAATACACAAATTTTAATTCTTTAAACTTGTTAACTTTAAACCGTTCGAAACTGTAAGAATTCGAAGTCTTTTAATGTGAATTATGATTAGATGTTGTAGATGTAATCAAAACTTACATAAATGTAACTGCTATCAATCCAGTATTTTTTAAGAATTGTATATTTTTCTGTGTATCCACACCATGTGAGTTTTCATGCTGAAATCTGCATCTATTTTGAATAAAATATCATGAGTGTGTCAGTACAGGGATAGGAAAACTGAAATCTAAAAATAAAATTAATAAACAGAAAAACAGTATGAGTTTGAGCAATCTCTGAAATACTTCTGCTAACTACAAGTTTTCAGAAGTGGACTTCAGAGCATCCAAGTACTCAGATACAAGGATAAATATTTAGGAATCTTACCCGTATCTTTCTCTTAATAAATCTCTGGCCAAGGCCTGTGTTCAGCTTATATGAATTGTCTTTCATAATGGGAATACTGCTTGTCCAGGCAGGTTTCACAAGTGCAAAACAGTCAGATATATTTATTTAGCCACAATAATGAGAAATATTGTATGATGGACTCAATGAAAACTGAGATGTCTGTATTGCCTTGAGTCATCCCACAGTGATGTATGTATGTATTCTACGCATGGCCAAAGTGTGAGAGATTAATATTATCCCAAATGAAGTGTATCCAAAGTCTCAATTCATTGTATACACAGTTAGGCTAAGTGGCATTAGAAGTTTCTTAAGGAAAACCTATTTGGCCTCACCTCCCTTTGCAGATAGTCACAGGTTGCTCATAGGCCACACACACACACGTGTGTGTGTGTGTGTGTGTGTATGTCTACTTATGTGGATCTTCCAGAACGTTCACAAATGACACTAGGCATTTTTCTGTATATAACTGAAATAAGCACATTAATCTCTGACACAAGAACAAAAACTTGACAGAAAAGGGCAACTGTCACGTTAAAACAAACTTTCCATCTTAAAATAAACTTTGTTCCTCTCTTTCAAAACAAAAAAATACAGCCTCAGTTAAGACAGTGGTATATGTGGAAGATGAAAATCACAATGCTGATTTAGTGCTATCATAGTTACAAATGTGTAGAATCAGGAGTTTTATGACATTTTCAAAAAAGTTACAAATAACCTTCCAGTAGCCATCAGAGGCCTAATTCCAAATTATCTCTTCAACTGGTTTTGTCAGCAAAATGCTACAATCACAACCAACAGCATTCAGAACAGCAGGAGAACAAAAAACTGCCATAAAATATCTGTTCTGAGAAGTTCTTTTGGAAAGATTATGTCCTGTTTTCAACTGGGATAGAGTTAATTTTCCTCCTAGTAGCTGGTATAGTGCTGTGTTTTGGATTTAGCATGAGAATAATGTTGATAGCACACTGATGTTTTAGTTGTTGCTAAACAGTGGTTATACTAAGTCAAGGATTTTTCAGCTTC
>NW_009199394.1:0-1618 GCF_000690835.1 Fulmarus glacialis | reverse complement strand
GGGGTGGGGGGGTCGGGAAAAAAAGAGAGAAGAAACCATGGTTTCGTAATCCTTTCAAAAAGCTTCATACACCTCGCGATGCTCTGCAGCGTCCCAGAAGGTCCGTAGGCAATCGAGGCAAAGCTCAGTCGGAAAGAGGTTTTCTTTCTTCCAAGTCATTTGCCACTGCAAAGTTAACTTGTCCCCCGTAATTCACTCCTACTATTCTACTCTACTAAAGCTATGCTGTCTCCCTCTGGTAATAAATTTTGTAGGTTTGTTCTATAGCCAAGGGTCGTACTTGTGTCACCTAAAAATCAGAAAACTTCAAGGGAAGCATCTAATTCACGCAAATTGCCATGGCTCCCTCTACAGTCGAGGAAAGAAAAAAAAGCTACCCATACTCACTTGAAGGTGAGTGATACCAGGTTATCTATCCACCTGATCGGATACCTAGAAATAGTACAAATCAGCCTCATTAGATCCCTAATTAGCTAACTCACCTAGCCTAGCTGCCTAATTTGTAGACAGGCTACTAACTTCCAGGAGGGTAAAATCTGGCTGAACAAATCCCATTCATAACGTGTGTGGGAAATGGTATCATTGCGAGAGAAAGTGAGTGAAAGAAAGAATTGGTTGGCCATAGATCTGGACTCTGTCATCCTTTGCCACGCATTGCTGTGCGATGTCTGATGTGCTTTTACATAGTAATCTGAACCAAACAGGAGCTATGAATGATCAGAATTGATAAAACTTGACAATTTATTGCAGAAGCACAGACCTCAGAGGAAATGTAAGCAAGGAAGTTTATCTTTATAATCTTGCCATGTCTGTCAACACTCAAGCTCAGATTTTCAGAATTCTGGGCGGCTAGAACTGTGGAGAGTCATTTAAAGATGCACCCTGTGCTAGGACAGACAAGAAAACACAACTGTTACTGACCTTGAGCACTAATCATTTCTGAAAATAATTTATTTGGTAGACATCTAATTACAGATTACGCAGCCTAACTTTGGAGAAATGAATTTGAAATATCCCTATTCTTATCCCTACCATCAGAAGAATTCGAGCTCTTCAGATTAAAGCCATACAAGAATGCAGGCTACTATTAGTAGCAGAAATTTAGTATTCCTGCTCTCGTATAACTGCGTGACAACGATGGAAAGGCATTCAGCTCTACTAGGTATTATGAGTTCCATTAGTTATTGCTTTTAGCATAACAGTCAGATTTTCTCAGATCTGCTAGCAACGAGACACACATTTTTTTTTCTAAGACCATCATGTGCAAACCATTACAGTTCAAAGGAGAGGCTCATCGGGATGAAGAGGTTTCTCAAATATCTGTGGTCAAGTTAATGAGACGTTTACCATTCTTTACAAGACAAAACAGCTTTTAATTTGCTTAAGAATATTCAGGTGCTGTTTTCCTTCATGTCCTCTTTAATGAAAACTCCCTTTAAGAAACACCCTGCCCATTTCAATTCCTTTCGGGAGGGGGCACCGCTTTTTCTCACAGGAGGTGCTCGCTGTGGTTAAGAGGAAAGGGCAGTGACTTGCGAGGGGCTGGGGAGGAGCAGGCCGGAGGGGCTTACCCGTGCTTCGGCCGGGTGAGAAACAAGGCCGGCCGAGCGCAGGGCCG